>NC_087177.1:13354308-13371808 GCF_035594125.1 Scylla paramamosain
TGCGTCACTGTGGGACGCTGGCACTCTGCGACGGGCTCCCAGAAGCGGCTTACAAAGAACAAAGGCTTACACAGGCTGCTCACTAATTATATTACCTGTTTTTATACCGTCCACTTTTCTATGTTGGACAACATTTAACAAAATTCCCTATATAACCCAATCTTAGACTTATAATTATATACTAGGCAACTCATACCACCTATCCGAACTCTCTCCTACACTAACCGTAGCTGTTACTTGCTCTGAAAACGTCCTACTTTTATACCCTAGACAATGCTTACTAAACAGCCAACACGACCCAATCCAAGGCCAGCAATCTTTTTATGTCAGACAACCCATGCCACTTACCCTAGTTCTCTACTAAACAAACTACCTTCAACTGGACAACCCACGTGTACCACCCACCTTTCTAAAGCCTCTCCTACAACAGGTACATAGCATTACATTAAAATTTTCTTACCTACATCGCTACTCCTACGTCGCTACTGACACAACCTTTGCACATTTCTATTTACTGATACTTGGATTAACTTTTAGCCAGGAGAAGTTTTCTGTTTTTCTTTCAAACTGCTTTTGTCTGAGGAACGAAGCAAAGCAGAGAGAGAGAGAGAGAGAGAGAGAGAGAGAGAGAGAGAGAGAGAGAGAGAGAGAGAGAGAGAGAGAGAGAGAGAGAGAGAGAGAAACACAGTGAGAGTGAGAATGGAGGCGTTAAGCATGAAGATATCCAGAATGAGACAGACAGAGACAGAGAGAGACAGACAGGTGAGGAGGAAGGAACAAGGGAAAATGAATGAGCAGTGAAGAGAGAGAGAGAGAGAGAGAGAGAGAGAGAGAGAGAGAGAGGTGAGGTGAGTGGGAAGTACACGGGAGTAGATGGGAAAACACGAGATCATAAAACCTGATGGGCTATAACGGCAACGGCGGCATCGGGCGTTCGAGAGGCAAAAACTGAGCACACGTTAGAAGAGCAGAAGCCGCCTCACCCTCCCCTCACCAGTGCTTCGTTACTCGGCAATAACCAGCGTCGACTACACCCACACCATCTCAGCGGGAATGAAGAGGAGGAGGAGGAGGAGGAGGAGGAGGAGGTAGAGGAGGCGAGGGTATAGGTGGAGGAGGAGGAGGAGGAGGAAGGAGTTCAATGTCAAGTGAAACGTCAAAATTGTTAAGAGTCTCCAGTAGAACATTATCTCTCTCTCTCTCTCTCTCTCTCTCTCTCTCTCTCTCTCTCTCTCTCTCTCTCTCTCTCTCTCTCTCTCTCTCTCACATGAATACCTTATACAATGCATGCTGCAACATCCAACCACCAATCCTGCTACCTACCCACCCACCCACATCCACACACACACACACACACACACACACACACACACACACACACAAAACCGTGCAGTAAACCAAAACAACAACAACAACAAACAAACAAAGCAACACATGTGATCTTCCCTCCCCTTCCCCCACCTTCCAACTAACACAAAAAAGACAACAACAACAATAATAAAACAAAAATAAAAACACACACACACACACACACACACACACACACACACACACACACACAAAACAAACACGGCACCTTGAACACATTAATTCATACATACACACATACATATATACAAATACATACATACACACTCATTTCATACATATATACTCTCAGTCACACATATACACGCACTCAAAACTAATTTTTCTAAAACGTTGGCTGGAACTAAAGCACTGCCCACTACATCATTATGGAGCGACGGAATATTTACACGGAAATAAATAGGTGTGAACGCGCGGCCCGACAGGGAATCCTCGCCCGGGTATTAGCTGTCGCCATTTTGCCATCAGTCTAGGGGAAAAATGGGAGGCCGTGTGCGTGTTGTAATGTTGTGAAGGTGATAATTACCTTCATTATGCCCTTTTACCTGAGAGAGAGAGAGAGAGAGAGAGAGAGAGAGAGAGAGAGAGAGAGAGAGAGAGAGAGAGAGAGAGAGAGAGAGAGAGAGAGAATGGGATTTTAATGGCCAATGGAGTCTCATACGCATTTACTCATCATAAATGGTACTTTTTTATGCTTAAATGATTCAGAACTGCCAACATAAAGAGGCGACAAGATTATGGAGAGAGAGAGAGAGAGAGAGAGAGAGAGAGAGAGAGAGAGAGAGAGAGAGAGAGAGAGAGAGAGAGAGAGAGAGAGAGAGAACGTAAGACTCATGTTTTAGTGAATATCTGATAGCTTCACACCACCACCACCACCACCACCACTACTATTACCATCCTTACTATCGTCTCCATCATCACCACCACTCCTTCCCTCACCACCACCACCACCACCACAACACTGAAAAATATGAAGAAAACACACCACCACATCAAAGAAAACATTAATATAATAGAATATAACATAATAAATAAGGGAAGCTGCAAGACGCCACCAGGCTTACACGTGGCAGTCCCTGTATGAAATATACCTACCTATTTCCAACTATTATCCCCATCCATAAACCCGTCTAATCTTCTCTTAAAGCTCCTTAATGTCTTCGCACTAACAACATGATTACTGAGTCCGCTCTGTTCATCTACTACTCTATTTGAGAACCAATTTCTTCCTATTTCTTTCTTAAACCTAAATTTTTCAAGCTTGAATCCGTTATTTCTTGTTCTGTCCTGGTTGCTGATCCTAAGAATTTTGCTTACGTCCCCCTTGTTATAACCCTAATACCACCTAAAGACTTCTATCAGGTCCCCTCTTAACCTACGTCTCTCTCTAAAGAATGTAAATTTAACAGCTTCAGTCTCGCCTCGTAAGGAATACTCCTCATCCCCTGTATCATTTTAGTCATTCTCCTCTTTACTGATTCTAATAAACATATCCTTCTTGTAATGTGGGGACCAGAACTGCACAGCGTAGTCTAGATGACGAACGTATGAATCACATACTCCAGCGCCAAATATAACTCTTATATTACTTCGGCCTTTCTACTTTTAACACTTCTGAAAATGAATCCCAATACCCTATTTGCCCTGTTTCTGGCCTCTATGCATTGTTTTCCTAGACGGAGTTCAGAGCTAACTATAACTCCTAAATCTTTTTCGTACCCTGAACCTACCAGAGTTTCGTTGTTTATTGTGTTCCTACTGTGTAGGTTTCCTCTACCTACGCTATGTATTTTGCATTTGTTGATATTAAACTGCATTTGCCATCTGTCCGTCCATTCGCTCATCCTATCTAAATCTGCCTCAAGGCATCCGATTCTGACTTAATTAATCTACCTGTCTCTGTGTCATCCGCAAATTTACTCCCAGCTTGTTCACATCACTCCTTATTACGTCTCTCCATCTTATTCTCTGTCTCCCAACCCTCCTTCTCCCCCTAACCACCACCATCATTGCCTTCCTCACGGGTTCATCCTCTTCTCTCCTTATCACGTGTCCAAAATATCTTAGTTGTGCTTCTCTTGCCTTCTCCTTGATATTACATATTCCACACATTCTTCTTATATCTTCACTTTGTCTCCTTTCTAACAGTGAAATGCCAGCTATCCATCTCACCATCCTCATCTCCGTTCTCTCCAGAATGCCTTCCTCTTTCTTCCTTAAAGACCATGTCTCTGCACCATACAGAAGTACTGGTCTCAGCACACTTCTGTATATCTTCATTCTCAGCTTCAATGGTATTTTCTTATCTAAGGTTACTCCACTCACTTCCCCTTCATTTTTCCCATCCAGCTTTTACTCTTCGTCTAACAGCTTTTTCTGTTCCTCCTTCTGCAAATACTGATCCTAGGTATATCCAAGTCACTGATATATATTAAAACAACAATGGCCCTAATACTGATCCCTGTGGCATCCCATTAATTACATGACCCCACTCGGATTTAAAGCCGTTTATTACAACTCTTTGTCACTTGTCGCTTAGCCATGACCTTATCCAGCCTAACACCTTCACATCTATCCCGTGTGCCCTAATCTTTCTCAGAAGCCTCTGATGGGGAACCTTGTCAAACGGTTCATTAAAGTCCAGATATGAGATGTCATAACTATCACCATTATCTGCTGCCTCGTAAACTTTATTGTAAAAACTTAACAAGTTCGTCAGGCAAGACTTTCCCTTCGTGAAGCCATGCTGTGACTGATTTATCAAGTTATGTTTGTCTAAATGCTACCTAATGTTCTTCGGTATTATTGACTCTATTATTTTACCTGCAACAGAAATTAAGCTGACAGATCTATAATTATACGTTAAAGTTTTATCTCCTTTCTTAAAGATGGGTACTACATTAGCCTGCCTCCACATTACTGGTACCTCACCGGACTCAAATGATTTCCTAAAGACAGAAACTAACGGCTCATTAATAACCTCTTTGCATTCCTTAAGTACTCAGTGATATATTTCATCTGGTACTGGTGTCTAACTTTTTTAGCCTATCTATCTCCTGTTCCACTATCTCCTTAGTTATGGTAATGTCTGTCAGCTTCTCATTCTCATCTGCTCTAAACATCTGTTCATTCGGCATATTATGCATGTTTTCCTGGGTGAAGACAGTTAAAAAATACTCATTCGGAATTTTACTAATCTCCACCCCAGAACTAACCAGCATCCCATCTGCTGTTTTTAAAAAACCTACAGCTTCGTTATTCTTCGCCCTAAATACCTGATAAAGTCCCTTAGGGTCCTTCTTCGCCTGGCTGGCTACCTTTAATTCATAATTATTTTTAGCTTTCCTCGTTAACCTCCTGACTGTTCTAACTAATTCATTATATTGTGGCCTTAAAACCTCTTCCCCTGCCTTTAATATCTTATACA
This sequence comes from Scylla paramamosain, assembly GCF_035594125.1. Lineage (NCBI taxonomy): Eukaryota > Metazoa > Arthropoda > Malacostraca > Decapoda > Portunidae > Scylla > Scylla paramamosain. Next base: position 13,359,104 of record NC_087177.1, read on the forward strand.
AAAATAGTAAATCCTAGGCGTTACATCACGGAGCTTACAGGTGAAAGACGGAGTAATGATGTGCCCTTATGTAATGACGGGAGATGCCTTCGCGACATTATATCTGGGCGAGACAAGCGGCAGGAATAGGTGGCCAATAAGTCAAGGCAATTAGAACATACTGCATTTTAGTTTTTCCTCCTCTTCTTCCACCTCACCTCCTCTTCATTGCCTTTAGGTTTTGTATTTGTGTGTGTGTGTGTAATCTTCCCGTGAATATTTAGTCCTCATTATTAACACCATAATTATTTCCCCCTATGATAAATGTTGTTATTCCAAAAGATTAACACCAAAATAATTTTCCCAGTCATAAATGTTAATGGGTAAGATTAGGTTAAGTTCGGTTAGTTTATGTTAGGTTACGTCATGTTAGATTAAGTTAACTTAGGTTTCTTTTTTGGGGGAGATTTGGTTAAATTTGGTTAGGTGAGGCTAGGTTAAGTTCAGATAGGTTAGGTTAGGTTAGGTTAGGTTAGGTTAGGTTAGGTTAAATTAGGTTATGTTAGAATAGGTTACGTTAGGTTAGATTAGGTTAGGTTAAATTAGGTTATGTTAGAATAGGTTACGTTAGGTTACGTTAGGTTAGGTTAAATTAGGTTATGTTAGAATAGGTTACGTTAGGTTAGGTTAGGTTAGGTTAGGTTAGGTTAGGTTAGGTTAGGTTAGGTTAGGTTAGGTTAGGTTAGGTTAAATTAGGTTATGTTAGAATAAGTTACGTTAGGTTAAGTAAATTAAGTTAGGTTAGGTTTGGCTGGAATTTTCTTGGTCGGAATTTACTTGCAGGGATTTAATTGGTTGATATTTACTTATCTGGAATTTACTTGGCTAGAATTCACTTGACGACAGGAATTTACTCGGATCGAAATAACTTTGGCGGAATTTACCCATAGATGGAATAATAGTGTGTAATCTAACATTGTTGGAAGGTTGCAGTGTCTTTGCCGTGAGCACTGTTTATGTCAAGAGCGAGTGTCTTTTTGATGCTGCATTACGGCAAGCGCATCAAAACATGAAACAAGAAATATGAGGATATTGTCGCCTGTTATGATCACACGTAACCTTAGCAAGTTTTCCAGCAACACATGGCGGTGCGAAACGTAACTGAGATCGTGAAGGAACACATTTTCTAATAGCTGCGAAATGTTATAATGTTACATGTACTCTTCTAATATTATTGAAAATGGTTGAAATACAGGGCGAAACACTTCTTTCTCTCGAGAATAATTAAAGAGTCAAGAAATGAAATGGAGAAAAAGGATAAAAAAAAAATTGAGATAGATAACAAAATACTGGTCTCATTCAATAATAAACCAGTATTTTAAATATTTTCATAATATGCTAAAAGGGAATTTAAATTTGCATGAGAGAGAGAGAGAGAGAGAGAGAGAGAGAGAGAGAGAGAGAGAGAGAGAGAGTCTATAATAAAAAATCACGCCAATAATATTTTTTCGCCAATCGTAAATAAATACATAGGAAAAAAGTTAAATAGAAAAATAGTCAGCTGCAGGAGCGTTGTGTGAAGCAACTCATTACCATAAATAATGCAGGATCATATTAACAAGGATTTTATTGCCTTTTTTTCTCTGCTAGTATTTTAATTACCTTGATAAAATATTGCCTCTCCACCTGAGATTATCCGACCGGCGTCTATCAAGAGAGAGAGAGAGAGAGAGAGAGAGAGAGAGAGAGAGAGAGAGAGAGAGAGAGAGAGAGAGAGAGAGAGAGAGAGAGAGAGAGAGAGAGAGAGAGAGAGAGGCGAGGATTAAACATATATAATGGCAGAGTGGTCATCATTGTGTTTAGTAAGGCACACTCATTACAACACACAACTCTTTCAACAAAGTTCACAAACACTATCTTTATCCCTCACTATCAGACCTACACTACTCTTGTACAGCTTTATGTAGACACTCAACATTTGGTAGGTGAAAACAGAGGAAAAGAAAGGAATAACCAGTCACACACATATAAAATACTACGAGAAAATTAATACTACAAAAAAAAAAAACATATTAATGAGAAAAAGATAAAAAAAAAAAGTAATGCTACTCCACTTAACTACAACTACAGCGTTAAGAAGGCCGAGTTTCACTTTCAAGAAACTGAATCTCTCTCTCTCTCTCTCTCTCTCTCTCTCTCTCTCTCTCTCTCTCTCTCTCTCTCTCTCTCTCTCTCTCTCTCTCTCTCTCTCTCTCTCTCTCTCTCCCTCTCCCAAGGGGCGATAAGAGCCAACCAACCATTCGATTCCCGGCCTATTTACGTCTGCGAGGAGTGTCCATTCTAGCAAGGGTGAAGAAAGGGACGAGGGCCAGTGAGGGCAGGGCAGGGCAGGGCAAGGAGATACTGGCACTGCTGGAGAGAAGACGCTGTACTGGGAAAACTGAGGAAGATGTTGAGAAAGAGAGAGAGAGAGAGAGAGAGAGAGAGAGAGAGAGAGAGAGAGAGAGAGAGAGAGAGGGTGGATATGGATAAAAAAAAAACTATACGGTCAGAGTTAGCCAGGTTTTATTAAAGATGGAATTGTTTTGTGAGACAGTTTCCTCTCTCTCTCTCTCTCTCTCTCTCTCTCTCTCTCTCTCTCTCTCTCTCTCTCTCTCTCTCTCTCTCAAACAACCTCCAACATAGACGAAAAAAAGTACACAAAAAAAGACAAGAGACGACAGAAAAGAGAGGGAAGAGCGACATTTCCGCTACGATGCTCTACTTCCCAGGGCGCGGCGGCTGTGGGAAACCAGATAAAAGAGAGAGAGAGAGAGAGAGAGAGAATGGGGGTGTCTATCATGGTGTGGTCCCGATCAACGCGTGGTCTTGTCTGACCGGTCGACTAACGGCGGAATACAAAGTTGTGGAGGAGGAGGAGGAGGAGGAACACACAGGAAGAACAACCAGCAGCAGACACGTTGGTCCATAGGAGGCTGTTAGTTGTAAGATGCACTGTGTTATAACTTCAAGCAAGAAATTAACTGTATTAAATAAAATAGGGAGAAAAAAGAAGAACAAGAACAAGAACAAGGAGGAAAAAAAGATCACCAACAACAAACACAACAACAACAAACAAACAAACAAACAAACAAACAAACAACATCACCACCACCACCAACAACAGTAACAAGAACACCACCACCACCACCACTATCACCACACCACCACCACCACCACCACGAAAAACAACAACAAAAACATGAGATATGAGACACAAGACACACACAAAAAAATACAATCGCAGAAGCAAAAGAAGAAGAAGAAGAAGAAAAAGAAGCAGAAGAAGAAGAAGAAGAAGAAGAAGAAGAAGAAGAAGAAGAAGAAGAAGGGGGAAGAAACAGTAAGGAGACGAGGATGAGAGAGACAGAGAGACAGGGAGGGCTTGGGGGCGCAAAGGAGAGGCGATGAGAGGCGAAGAGAGGGAGTGGAATGCATAAAAAACGGAGGAGTGTGGGAAGAAAAAATTAATAGAAAGTCGTAAAGGAGTCAGGTGTAAAACGAACAGATAAAAGACTGAAGAGGGGCGAGAGTGGGAGGAAGAGGGGGAGAAGGAGGAAGAGGAGGAGGAGGAGGAGGATTGTGAAGAAAAGGAGGAAGAACAAGAACAACAACAACAACATCAACAACAACAACTACATAAACAACAACAAATTTTATGATAATAATGATGAAAGGTGAAAGACGAGGAAGAGAAGGAGGAAGAAGTGACGGAAGAGGAAAAGAAGAAGAAAGAGGAGGAAGAAGAAGAGAAGCACCAGAAGCAGCACCAACAACACCAAAAGAAAAGTGAAAAACGTGGAAGAAAGTGAAAGAAGGGAGGAGGAGGAGGAGGAGGAAGAGGAGAAGGAGGAGGAGGGAGACGTGAGAGCAGCTGAGTGAAGAGAAGTGAAGGAGGACGAGAGAAGGAGGAAGGCAAAGGGAGAACTAAACGTTGTGAAGAAGAAGAAGAAGAAGAAGAAGAAGAAGAAGAAGAAGAAGAAGAAGAAGAAGAAGAAGAAGAAGAAGAAGAAGAAGAAGAAGAAGAAGAAGAAGAAGAAGAAGAAGAAGAAGAAGAAGAAGAAGAAGAAGAAGAAGAAGAAGAAGAAGAAGAAGAAGAAGAAGAAGAAGAAGAAGAAGAAGAAGAAGAAGAAGAAGAAGAAGAAGAAGAAGAAGAAGAAGAAGAAGAAGAAGAAGAAGAAGAAGAAGAAGAAGAAGAAGAAGAAGAAGAAGAAGAAGAAGAAGAAGAAGAAGAAGAAGAAGAAGAAGAAGAAGAAGAAGAAGAAGAAGAAGAAGAAGAAGAAGAAGAAGAAGAAGAAGAAGAAGAAGAAGAAGAAGAAGAAGAAGAAGAAGAAGAAGAAGAAGAAGAAGAAGAAGAAGAAGAAGAAGAAGAAGAAGAAGAAGAAGAAGAAGAAGAAGAAGAAGAAGAAGAAGAAGAAGAAGAAGAAGAAGAAGAAGAAGAAGAAGAAGAAGAAGAAGAAGAAGAAGAAGAAGAAGAAGAAGAAGAAGAAGAAGAAGAAGAAGAAGAAGAAGAAGAAGAAGAAGAAGAAGAAGAAGAAGAAGAAGAAGAAGAAGAAGAAGAAGAAGAAGAAGAAGAAGAAGAAGAAGAAGAAGAAGAAGAAGAAGAAGAAGAAGAAGAAGAAGAAGAAGAAGAAGAAGAAGAAGAAGAAGAAGAAGAAGAAGAAGAAGAAGAAGAAGAAGAAGAAGAAGAAGAAGAAGAAGAAGAAGAAGAAGAAGAAGAAGAAGAAGAAATGAAAGAAAATTCACCATTACGTCAAGAGAGAGAGAGAGAGAGAGAGAGAGAGAGAGAGAGAGAGAGAGAGAGAGAGAGAGAGAGAGAGAAATAACTAAAACGAAAACACGTAAGCATATGAATCATTAAACACACACACACACACAAAAAAAAAAAGAAAGATGAAAAAGAAAGAATAAAACATCCTCCTTCACGGATTAACGAGAATTTTAGGAGAGCAATAATACGATCTGCATAACATTAAAGAGGTGTTTTCCGGAGCCTCCCCCCACCCCCTCACCCCTTGCCTTTCCCCCCTATCCCTCCCCTACACCCCTCAACACCCTCCTTATCCTTCCCCATTCCCCCGCTCTGCCTAAAGTCTTTATCGATAAACAAGACATAAAAATAAGACCCCAGAACTCCCACTCTTTTTCTTTCAGCTTCTTTTCTCTCTCTCTCTCTCTCTCTCTCTCTCTCTCTCTCTCTCTCTCTCTCTCTCTCTCTCTCTCTCTCTCTCTCTCTCTCTCTCTCTCTCCTTCTCTTTATCTTTCCTATTCATCTCTTTTCCTTGCCTCCTTTTTTCCTTCCTTTTTTTCATTATCCTCTTTTTTCCTGTTTTTTCAGTCAGTTTTCATCCTTTTCTCTCTCTCTTCTCCTCTGTCTCTTTATCTTTTCTCTTTTCTTTTTCTTTCCATCTTTCTCTCCCTTCTGCTGTCTTTTTTTGCCTTTTTTTATCAGTTCTTCGATTTTTCCTTTCCAGTTTGTTTTCCCTCCTCCATCACTTTTCCATTACTTCTCTTATTACCTCCTTTCCTTCTTCCAGCAACTTCTTTTCCATCCTTTCTCGTCCGTTTTCTCCTTTTTTTCCAATCCTAATCTTCCCTTCCTTTCTTCTCTTAATTATTCCCTCCCTTTCCTTGTCTCTTTCTTTTTCTAATTATTTCCGTTTCTTTCCTCTCTTTTGCTCTCCCTTTCCTCTCCCACTCTCTCGTATCTCCCTTTATTTACCCTCCATTCTTGCCTCTCTAACCTCTTCACTTTTTGTTTCTTCTCTATTTTCCTTTCTATCTTCTCTCCTTCCTTTGGTTTCTTCATCCGCCTCCATTTATTAGTCTCTTTCCTCTTTCTCCTTTTCCTTCCTTCCTCCTCTTCCTCCTTTCCTTCACCCATCTATCCTCCATTTAGTCAAGCTCTTTCTCTCTCTCTCTCTCTCTCTCTCTCTCTCTGCCTCTCCCCTCCTTTTTCTTCTCTATCTCCTCTCCTTCTCTCTTTTTATGCACCCAGCTATGTTCCTCTTTCTCTCTGCCTCTCCCCTCCTCTTTCTCCCTTCTTATCACCTCTCCTTCCTCCTTTTCCTCACCCATCTATGCTCCCTTTCATCCACTTCCTTTTATTAGTCTCCCTCTCTCTCTCTCTCTCTCTCTCTCTCTCTCTCTCTCTCTCTCTCTGTCTCTCTGTCTCGCCATCTTTCTCTCCCCTCTTCCCTTGTACCCATTTGGACAATACACGCACTTAATGATATGCCACTTAATCAGAATTCCCTCCCTCGACAAGGTCTACGCTCCGGGAGATTTATACGGCGGCGGCGACCATCCTGCAGCCGACTGGTGATTCGCCGGGGAAGAAATTCAGCGTTTATTGAATCAGGCAGGTCGTCCCCGGCAGTGGTGGCAGCGATGGTGGTGGTGGTGGTGGTGGTGGTGGTGACGGCGCTGTTCAGTGTCGTTGAAAAATTGTGATTATGGGGTTAAGAGAAGTACCCAATCTCTTGTTATATTGATTTTGTTGTTGTTGTTGTTGTTGTTGTTGTTGTTGTCTCGCGGTCTGTGTGTGTTGTCTGTACTTCGGATTATTCCACCTCCGTTTCTTCCTCTAGTATCAAATTTTAATGGGAATCGAGTTTCTCTCTCTCTCTCTCTCTCTCTCTCTCTCTCTCTCTCTCTCTCTCTCTCTCTCTCTCTCTCTCTCTCTCGGCCTCTGTGGGTTATTTTTTTATGGTGTTTTCCGTACTTCCATTTATTCTACCTCCGTTTTCTCCTCTGGTAACGAATCTTAACGCGAATCGAGCTCTATTTGTCTAATCTTCCTGTCACAGCAACTTATTATATTTAAATCGTGTCTCTCTTCCTCTGTATTTTTTTTTTTTTTTAAGCCATCTACGCATTCTTTGTACTTCCGTCTCTTCCTATGGTCTCGAAGTTTCGCGGGAATCGAGTCTTCTCAACTATAAAGTCTCCTTGTTGCGGCAACCTGTCTTGTTTAAATCCTGTCTCTCTTCCTTAGTCTATTTTTTAAGCCATCTCTTCTACTTCCGTCTTCGCCTCTCCCTTCGAAGGTAAGTGGGGAACCAACCCTTACTTGTTTAATTTTCCTGTCGCAGCAGTCTATGCTATCTAAGTCTTCTCTCTCTCTCTTCCTGTGTATATTTTTAGGCTATCTTCTCTACTTCTGCCTCCATATCTGATGTCAAAGCTACGCTGGAATCGAATCTATGTAAGAAGACTTGCTGTTGAATCAATCTATCTTGTTTGAACTTCCATTTTCTTCATCATCAAACAACCTGGCAGGGAAGACAAGGTTTGTTTTTGTTTGTTCACTTTTTGTATTTCATTGTATACCACTTATAACTTATTCTCTTCCTTCTCCAATTCCTCCTCATTTTCCTCGTCCTCCTCCTCTTCCTCGGCTTTCTATGACTGGGTTGTTTTGATCTTTAAATCAATTAGTCAGTCAGCAAATCTCGTTTTCCTCTTTCTAATTGTCATCATTTTCTTCTTCATTTTCATCTCCTTCATTACTTTTCATCCCATTTCTGCTTTCTCCCCCACCTTTCTCCTCCTCCTCCTCCTCCTCCTCCTCCTCCTCTATTTCTCAGCCACTGCCCTGTCTCCCCAATACTCCAATAATCTCACCACCACCACCACCATCACCACCACCACCAGCAGCGACCTAACACCACCACAACCCTAATCTTCCTAAATCCTTCCTAAACTTCCCCAAAGCCTCCCAAACACCACCATCACCACCACCACCACCACCACCAACACCCTCACCAACATTCCTCTCATCCACTACCACCACCACCACCACTGCCAACATCCTCACCATCTCTCCCCATCAACTATTCCATCTTGCCCCTTTTCTTCCTCGCAGTCTCTCTTCTCTCCCAATTTTCTCTTTCGACTGCTGGTCCTCTTCCACCTGTCTCCCACTCAAACAACTTTCAGCTTTTTTTTCCTGTCTTTTTTCTCTCGTACTTGCTTCTCTCCTTTTTGTCTCTGTCTGTCTCTTCCTCCTTCTCTCTTCACTGTGTTCCTTCGTTCATTTAGCGTCCGTAACCTGTCTCTTTTCTTTCCTCTTTCTCTTGTGTCTTCCTGTTTCTCACTTTATCGTAAACTCCCCACATCCACTGTTCCTTCTTCGACTTTCATTTCCTGCCCTCACATCCACGCAGATACGATGTGGTGTGTGTGTGTGTGTGTGTGTGTGTGTGTGTGTGTGTGTGTTTTATCTCCACACTCTCTCTCTCTCTCTCTCTCTCTCTCTCTCTCTCTCTCTCTCTCTCTCTCTCTCTCTCTCTCTCTCTCTCTCTCTCTCTCTCTCCTTTCACAATTTGATTTTTTCTTCTCTCAATTCTATCTCGTGTGTGTCCTCTGCTACATGCCTTTAACCTCCGTCACTCTCTCTCTCTCTCTCTCTCTCTCTCTCTCTCTCTCTCTCTCTCTCTCTCTCTCTCTCTCTCTCTCTCTCTCTGACATACACCATTTCAACCCCTCCCTCTGCACTATACTTCCCTGTACACTCCTCCTCCTCCTCCTCCTCCTCCTCCTCCTCCTCCTGCCCCCCGCCTTCCCATAACTCCTCCCTCCCCCAGCCCAGCGCCGCCCAGTACAGGCAGCTTCCTGCACGTCCCTTCCGTACTTTTGCAGTCGACAAAGGCATCGGTGAACGGCTGCTGGCATCCCGTTTGACAAGGGTGCGCGAGGCCGTGTGTGTGTGTGTGTGTGTGTGTGTGTGTGTGTGTGTGTGTGTGTGTGTGTGTGTGTGCGCGCTATACAGTCTCATTACACCGTTGCCTCGTGTGCTAATACTTATATACAGAGAGAGAGAAAATAATGTATCAGGAAGTAATAGACATGCAAACGAAAAGATTGGCAGACAGTCTGATAAATATAGACTGATAAACAGACAAACAAACAAGACAGACAGACAGATAGTGAAAGAGGGTCAGGAGACAAACACAAGGCATATTCAATCTACAGACAGACAGTGAAAGAGGGTCGAGAGAGAAACACAAGGGATATTCAAACTAACAAACGACCAAACAAAACCAACAAACTCACCAAAACTGAACATGAAATAAAACACAACAAAATCATCAAAATCAAACAAATCTAAAGCGCAAATCTTTATCTCAAAACATTTCCCATTCTTTTTTCACTGATAATCTTTTAATTCTCAGCTCTCCTCCTTCTTCTCTTCCTCTTCTTCTTCCTTTCCTCCACAACCTGAGCACTGGATAAAATCTGAGGCCCGTCAAAGATCAACTTATCAATTTTGCATCGAAATGGGCTGTTCCTTTGACTGATTTGAGAATGTGGGATAAAAATTCCGACCCAAATCTCATCCTCTCCTATCCTCCATCCTCTACCTCCGGGCCTCCTCCTCCTAATCCTCCTCCTCCTCCTCTTCCTCTTCCTCTTCCTCTTCGTTCTCCTCCTCCTCCTCTACCTCCTCCTCCTCCTCCTCCTCCTACATCCTCGTGGTGTAAATCTTTTTCTGACTCCCTCCCTCTCTGTCTCAGTTTCTCTTTCTTTCTGCTTTTGTTTGTCTGTATGTCTTTCTGCGTCTGATTGCCACCTTTTGTAGCGATTTCGAGTGTCTCTCTCTCTCTCTCTCTCTCTCTCTCTCTCTCTCCTCTCTCTCTCTCTCTTCTCTCTCTCTCTCTCTCTCTCTCTCTCTCTGTAACTTCTTTGACAAGCGGTGATTTGTTTGTTAACTCATCACTTCCTCCACTTCCGTTCTCGTGTAAACATGACTTTTTGTTTATCTCTTTTTCTCCTCGCTTGTCTTGGCTTGGACTGGCTTGGCTGGACACACACACACACACACACACACACACACACACACACACACACACACACACACCTTTTGTCTAAACAACTATTTCTTAATCTATTATATCAAACCTGTGATTTACTTTTTTTTTTTTTCGTCCCTCCATCCATCCATTTATTAAGTCAGTCAGTCATCCATCTAGTCATACATTCATCCATCTAGTCAGCCACCCAGTCATTACAATCAGTCAACCCAGTCAACCATCCATCCAAGCCAACAACCCAGTCAACCACATACGATCAAACAGTCACTCATCCATCCGACCATCCAACCAGTCATCCAGACAACCAACCGCTCCAGTCAGCCAGCATATCAGCTACCTAACTCCTCCCCAATTCCTTCCTGTCTCTCTTCTCCCTCAGCTGTCCTTCAACTCCTCCCTATCTACCCTCCTTTCCTCCCATCCCCCCTCCGACTCCTATACACACAAGCAGTACTTTACATATCCTTATATATATAGTGCAATTTTTCAAGAGATCCTTTCCTTTTTAACATTCAAGAATCCTGACGTCTTTCTTATACTCTCTCTCTCTCTCTCTCTCTCTCTCTCTCTCTCTCTCCTCTCTCTCTCTCTCTCTCTCTCTCTCTCACACACACGCACGCACTCAGATCCCATCCCTGACGCCCCCACACCACCGTCTTTTCTACACAATAGCCCCTGTGTCTCTCCGTCCTGAAGAGAGAAGGAGGAGGAGGAGGAGGAGGAGGAGGAGGAGGAGGAGGAGGAGGGAGAGGTAGTGGTGGGGAAGGCATCATTGTCTCCGGGACTGGAATATAGATTTGTGCAGGAGAGGGAAGGAGAGGAGGGCAGGATGGAAGGGAGGGAAGGGAGAGAGGGAGGGAGGGAGGGAAGGAGGGAGCCAAGCGATATCAAACACAGACCACATCAGTAATTGCTTCTGCCTCTCCTCACTCCTGCCGCTGCCTCCTCCTCCTCCTCCATCCTCCTCCTCCTCCTCCTCCTCCTCCTCCTTCTCTTCCTCCTCCTCCTCCTCGCCACAACCTTCGTAAAACACCTCGTCCGAGATGACAGTTGGAGCAGCGTCATTTTTTCTTTCTCTTTTTTTTTTTTTTCTTACTTATTTTCTTTTCTCGAAATACACTTTTTTTGCCAGAGTAAAGTTTGGTACTTAAATGCTTCCTGTTTCTGTCTGTCTATCTGTACGAGTCTTCATGTCTGTCTGTCTAGTTGGTTGTCTGCCCGTCTTTTTATTTGTCTGTATGTCTCTACGTATGTATTTCTCCTGTCTTTTATACATTTGTCCATCTGTCTGTCTGCATGTATGTATTACCATGGCTATTTTGGACCATATTCATTGCCTTTTTACCACTTTTAATTTGGATTCAACACCACACACTGGTACAAAAGCATCACACATGTTTTAAACCATTAACAAACACCTGTATTTTACATATATATAATGAATGCGGTCAACAAAATATATATCTGTGTATGATACATAAATGGATGGATGGATGATTCTAGGTGCTGCATTATGTATATGTGTTTTTAATATGTATGAAAGAAATAATGAAACATGAAACTGTGCACTTAGTCAATAAATCACCTATTTAAGCACTGGCGTATACTTATGTATGCAGTAGGTACGTATGTAAGTAAGCACAAACATCAGTACGTACTGGTGCGTGCATCTCTGTGTGTGCATGTCTGCGTTACGGATCGCCGCCTCAGCTCGCGTGTCAGCCTCACTCCCTCACTGCTGCTTCTTGTCTCTCTCTTTTTCGCCTCGTGTCTGTACTCGCAGTTCGCCCCTCCGCTTTCTTCCCCCGAGTCCTTGGCGTCGCTTCATCCGTCTTCATCCCTAATCCCCCCACGCCACGCCGCGGACTCTTCCCCACACCCCACTTTTCTCACCTGCGTACCTGACCCTACTTGCCAATTCCTTCCTTCACCCTCCTTTCACCCCTTATGCCTCCACCCCAGCTCTCTTCCTTCGCCCCTCTGACCCCATCACTGGACACATTCGCTTCCAGTCTTCATTCCAGCTCCCTCCAGTTTCCAGGTATACTTTACTCCTATCACTTTGTCTCTTCGCTCCTTTCATTTCCAGTCTTCATTCCATCTCCCTCCAGTTTCCATGCACTCCTGTTCATCACGAATATCCCATTACTTCATACCATTCTTTTCCAGTCTTCATTCCAGTTCCTACCACTTTCCACGCGCACTTCTTCACATCTATACTTTATCAGTTCACCCCTTTTCCCTTCCATTGTTCATCCCACCTTCCTCCAGTTTCCAGACACACTCTAGTTCATCCCTATCACATTATCACTTCGCCCACTTCCTTCCAGTCCTTATTCGAGCTCCCTTCAGTTTCCAGACGCAGTATCTTCCATCCCTATCATTCCATTACTTCATCCCATCCCTTTCCAGTCTTTATTCCAGCTCCCTCCAGTTTTCACACACATTCCATGACCTCCTACACTCTCCTTTACCCTATATCACTCCCTCACACCTCATCCCTTTCCTCTCCCACTCACCCCTCCAGCTCCCCAGGTTTTCGAATTCAATATCTAAGGCCTCCTACGAACATCTTCCCTCCTGCCCTTTGTCCCTCTCCCTAGCACCCCCTGCCTCCTCCCTTTGTATGCTTCACATGACCCTTCTTCATTTCCTATATACTTTTCCAGCACCTCTTTAACATCAGAGTTCCCTCAGCCTCTCCTCATCAACACTGCCAGCAATATCTTCTCTACAAGTCCCTTCACTGAACTGTCTAATCTTCCTTTCAGTATAAGTTTCTCATATTCCACAGATCATCTTTTTCCAGAATCTCTTCACCTTCCTTGAATCAGTCTCCCTTACAACAGCACCTACTCATCTTCTATTACCT
>NC_087177.1:13376808-13384308 GCF_035594125.1 Scylla paramamosain
ACCCAGGGCGCGAGGTTCCCGACGTCCGCCACCATCATTCCTCACTTAACGGCGTCAGCATCTTTACGTGAGTTCGACACGTGGCGCCATAAGTTTGAAGGATACGTAACCCTCGCCAGGATAGACTGTCTCTCCCTGGCTGAGCAGAGGGCGGCACTCGCTGCTGTCCTAGACGACGAGTGGACCCGTACACTTCGCTACGGGATAAGCTTACCGAGAGACGCGGAGTTAAGAACCATCCTCGATGCAATGTGTGAGTACCTGCGAAGCCAGCGCAACATCATCATGGATAGAAGAGACTTCTACTCCCGCGTGCAAGAAACGCAAGAAGGTTTTGACGACTTTTTATGTGCTGTAAAGGAAATCGCCAATTTCTGTGACTTTTGCGACCAGTGCATAAACCATCAGCTGCGTGACAGAATTGTCGTTGGGACACGAGACGAAGTGGCTCTGAAACGCATGCTGGAAAACAAGAAACTCACCCTTGAAAACGCCATAGATATTTGCAGAGCATCAGAGAGCGCTAACCAGTGTAGTGCAGTACTAAGGGGCGGCTCTCACTCTTCGAGCCATGGTGTGAACGCTGTCTCGAACTACAGGAAGGGCAGTTTCGGGGGCTCAAGCCCCACGGGCTGTTATCGTTGTGGCAAAGATTGTCGCAGTGACAAAAGGGGATGCCAGGCAATAGATAAAGTGTGTCGTAACTGCGGGAAAAGAGGGCATTTTGCGAGTGTATGTCAGCAGACAGTGAGGAAACGACGAGGAGCTTCGAGGAGTTCCTCAACTGTCTCTCCTCATCGCGGTGCAGGCCCGAGGCGGGGAGCCAGTGCCAGTGTATACCAGCTCTTATCAGGCGTATACACAAAGACGGTGACGGCACGACCTGCGCCCCAGGTGCTCATTACCGCCACACATCCCGCTGGAAGAGACAAGATTACGTGGACTCCTGACTCAGGGGCCGAAACGACCGTTATTGGCCTCGACACGGCAACACTCCTTGGAATCCCGCCCTCCAGCTTGGCGCCCGCTGATGGTGATGGACTTTATGCTGCCGGTAATCACCCCCTCACCTGTGTAGGAACTTTCTCGTCGCACTTGCAACTGGGCGACAGGGAAGCTGAGACTGTTGTGAGCGTGGTGAAGGAGGTGAAGGGGGCGCTGCTTAGCTGGTACGATTCCATCGCTCTCGGAATCCTCCCCGAAGATTTTCCGGCTCAAATCCGACCGCTACGCAGGGAAGAACAGCACACCGGCAACAGCTCCATCAAGTACCCGACCGCCTCGCAGCCACCTCTATCTACGCCCACAGAAGTGATCAGCTGGCCTCATTCCTACGACCCAATGCCACAGCAGCGTGCGGGGCACGCTGCTGCTGTGATCAAGGCCTTTCCCAGCGTCTTCGAAGCAAAGGAAGGTTTACGTGCAATGGCTGGTGGATCCATGGCCATCGAGTTGACAGATCACTGTGTGCCCGACGCCCTCTCACGTGCTCCAGTACAGGACCCAGTGGAGGAAGAGGATGCTGCTACTTCTGGTGACCTCGACCCTCTCCACTCAGCGGTCATCTCAGCGTTATCTGCCACCAATGAGGACGGCGTCCGCTTAGCACCACTCCAGGATCAGACTGTGGAAATGGTACGTGCCGCAGCAGCAAGAGACGGGGAGTACTGCTTGCTCAAGAACGTCATCATCGAGGGCTTCCTGATCATTGCCACGACCTCGATCACCGCTTGCGTACGTACTGGCCGGTGCGCAGTCTGCTGGCCGTAGACGACGACCTGGTGGTTTACGGGCCGAGGCTTCTTATTCCTCACAGCCTCCGCCGAGAAACACTAGAGCGACTCCATGACAGTCATCAGGGGATGGAGCGCACCAAGCGACGGGCCCGACAAACGGTGTACTGGCCTGGTATGGACAGAGACGTTGAGAACGTCGTTTCTGGATGCTCACTATGCCGTCCACTCCTACCAAGCCAAGCCAACGAACCTCTCTGGCAGGACACGGACACACCCAGCAGGGTGTTTGAGTCAGTTTCTGCAGACTACTTCCACGCAGCAGGCCGTACATACCTCGTGTATGTAGATCGCTTGTCTGGGTGGCCTCACGTGTCTGCATGCTCACGTCCAGCATCGGCTGATCAGCTCGTTCGTGTCCTTCGGGGTGTGTTCGCCGACACGGGCGTGCCTGTTCTCCTGAGGACTGACGGTGGACCGCAGTTCACTTCTTCATCGGTACGGCGCTTCCTGGCTCGATGGGGGTGGAGCATCGTGTATCTTCACCTCATTATCCACGCTCCAATGGTCACGCCGAGGCAGCGGTCAAGTCCGTGAAGAAGCTGATCCTCACGACCACACAGCAGGGACACCTGGACGAGGATGCGTTCGCTCGCGGGTTGCTGGAACTGCGCAACACTCCGAGGGCGGAAGGGCGATCACCAGCACAAGTCCTCTTCGGTCATCCTATGAGGTCCTGTGTCCCGGCTCATCATCGCTCATACGCTCAGCAGTGGCAGCGCGCTGCTGATGAGTGCGACGCCAAGGCAGAGCGACTGAGGAAGAAAGCGAAACTTCGCCACGACGCGTCCGCCCGTACTCTTCCTCTCCTGCACCTCGGTGGCCACGTCGACGTTCAAGATCACACGACAGGCCTCTGGGATCGCCTGGGTGTCATCGTGGCTGTTGGGCGAAGGAGAGACTACCTCATCAAGATGGGCAGCGGTCGCGTGATGTGGCGTAATAGAAGACACCTACGCCCACACAGACCTCTTGCTCCCCTTCCTGTCGAGCAGCACACCGCTCATGGCGGTGCAGCGCTTCAGCATCAGGGTCACGAGGAACACCACCATCCCGGCAGCCCGGAGCATCAGGGTAACGGGGTACACCGTGGCCGAGAGCAACCAGAGCGTCGAAGCAGCCGACAGCGTAGGGAGCCGAGACGACTGCAGGTGCGGTGGCACCGTAGCACCTACGATTAGTCGTACGTGTTCATTGTACGCTGTGTTTGTTTTGTGTATATGTACCGTGTTTTCTGTACTTCAATCATTGTAACTTTGTTTCATGTGTTACGGTAGCCATAACAAAGATAAGGAATCTTCCTTATGTCTCGGGGGAGGTGTGTGGTTGTTAGCTAGTTGTGTGAACGAGTGAATGAGCGAGACTTGTGTGAGGCATGAATACGTGTATGAGTGAACGAGCTAGGCTTCAGTCATAAGTGTTAAGTTGAAGTGCGCGGCCTGGCGCCGGGAGATCACCTACCTCCAGCCTTCTGTTCACACCTTCTGTGAATAAACACCTGCACTGTTACCTGCGTTTCCTGTGCCCCTGCTGGTCAAGAGTCGAACAATTATCACCATTCACTGACCATCTTCATTACCATTACTACCATCGTCATTATCACAATCATCATAATTTACTACCACCACGAACATTATAACTAGCACAACAATCTTCCTCATTTTCACCATTGCAAGTCGCCAACACCATCACCGACACATCACCAGTGTCACCGCTTATACCATCACCAACAGCACGTGGATAGGGATGATAGGTGGAGTTAGGTAGGCATATTTTTAGTTAGGTAGGCATATTTTACACAGGGACTGCCACGTGTAGGCCTGATGGCTTACTGCAGCTTCCCTTGTGTCCTTATGTTCACTATCATATCGCCAGACAGACAGACGAACAGACAAACATCCATTATTTTCTCATGTTCTTATTTTTTTTTTTTTCACCATCCCATCACCACATAAAGAGACAGACAGACAGACAGACATTATGTTCTCATGCTTTTATTACCAGTGTATCTCCAAACCACCCAGACAGACAAACATCCCTTATGTTCTCATGTTCTTAAGTTTTAATCACTAACACATCACCACACACACACACACACACACACACACACACAAACAAACAGGCATACATACAAACATTAGCGCCAGTGGGTTAATGCCACATCACGTTCAACTTTCACCAATAACCTTCCATCTTCTCACCACCATATCACTTCACACACACACACACACACACACACACACACACACACACACACACACACACACAGACATCAGCGGCAGTAGGTTGGCGGTGGCATCTCACAAAATCAACTTTCGCCATTAACCTTCGACACACCTGACTGCTCACCAATTACCTGCAGGCGGAGCGGATCCATATAGGCGTCACTGATACAGGTAGGCAGGTACTCTGCAACATGTATCACTAATAATTCCTTATATTACGTCACTATTACTATCATTGCACGCCTCACTGATGTATAGCCTCCTACTGTGTCATGTACTATTCTTACTATTCTTTTTCTTTATTTCCTTGTGTTGGTGTACTGCATAAGTTCATTACTACTAGGCCTATAATAACATTTTATTGAGTTGCGTATATCTTGTCATCACAACAATTACCTCATTATGATGATTATTAGCATTATAATAATTACATTAGTCCGATCATTACATATTTCTTTTCATTTCCTTGCATTCGTGTATCGCATAATTTCATTATTGCTATCACTAAAATTACATTTCTTTACGTTACGTACATCTTGTCATCACAACAATTACCTTATTATCAGGATTATTAGCATTACTTAGTACATTAACCCGATCACCAGTAGTAATAATCATACAAATACTGTAACAGAGTACCTTTAGGGGAATAACAAAACTACATAGATTACTCCTACTGCCCGCAAGCCGTGAATGTGCAACTACTGATTACTCCTACTGCCTGCAAGCTGTGAATGTGCAACTATTGTAATTAGCAGGAAACATTACACCACCACAAACATACTTAGTACTAAATGCAAATAATTATAGCATAAATACATACTAATTGCTACAATCCCAGTGCTTCATGACTCAGTACATTTAAATACATGAATGAGATGCTGATTCCACTGTTATCAATACATTTTCTTATTGTATCAAAACTATCTATTGAGCTAAATTAATATCACCTTTAGACTTCTTTATAATAGGCTACTCCTCTCTCTCTCTCTCTCTCTCTCTCTCTCTCCTCTCTCTCTCTCTCTCATCTCTCTCTCTCTCTCTCTCTCTCTCAATATAATAATAACAGTAGTAGTAGTAGTAGTAATTGTTGTTGCTGTTGCTGTTGCTGTTGTTGCTGTTGCTGTTGTTGTTGTTAGTAGTAGTAGTAGTAGTAGTAGTAGTAACAATAATAGTAATAATAATAATAATAATAATAATAATAATAATAATAATAATAATAATAATAATAATAATAATAATAATAATAATAATAATAATAAATAACAACAACAACAACAATAATAATAATTAAACAAAATCAACAAAACAACAACAACAACAAGCAACAAAAACAATAACCAATAACCTCCTAACACCAAATCTTCCTTAGACAAGCAAAAAATAAATAAATAAAATAAATATATAAACAGATAAAAAAAATAAATTAATTAACAAAGGAAAAGAAAAAGGAACTAAAATAATCGTAAGAATAACAACAATAATAACAATGCATAGGTAATCAGTACACAGACTCAGGCGTGATCATCGGGGCTTGGCTGGGCGTGCTAATTACCTCGCAATTACGAACACATCAGCCCCTGCACCCTCCACCTCAAAAGGCCAGCGAGGAACAAACATTATAGATTAAACTGTATTTTGGACTGGCTTCCCACACCCTGATTATCGATCTTTAATGATGGGTGCGAGGGGGAAGGAGGGGGATGAGGGGAGGGTGAAGGGACCAGAAGGAGGGGAGTCGGGTTGGTATGGGAGGGGATGGGAAGGAGATGGGAGGATGGAGGGGTCTTGGGAAATGGGAAAGGGGGGAAGAAGGGGTGTGTTATTAATCTTCCCCTCATCCTTACCCCTTCACCTTCTCTTTCCAGCCTTCTCTCCTCCTCCTCCTCCTGTTTGTTTCTGTTTCCTTGTCCTCTTCCTTCTCGCTTCTTTATTTTTTTTCTTATTTTTGTCTTTCTTGTTTTCTTTGGTTATTTCTTTCCTTGTTTCATTCTTGCTTTCTTGCTTTCCCGATTTTTTTTTTTTTTTTTTTGCCCTTTTTTCCTCGTCCTTGTTCTTTTCTTTTCCTTCTCTTCACCTTTATCATGTTCCTTTTTCTATATGTTTCTTGTTTGCTTGATTACTCTTTTTCTTCTTTACTTCCTTTCTCCTTTCCATTCTTTTCTCTTTTTTCCTTCATGCCTTCCTTCCTTCCTTGTCTTTCTCTTTCACCTACTCATTTTCATTCTCTCTTTCTTGTTTCCTTGACTCCAACTTTTGTCCTTTTTTCTTCTTCATTTCTTCCTTCCCTCCTTCCTTCTTACCTCCCTTCCTATCTCCCTTCATTTTTCTTCTCTTCTTACTTTCTTTCTCTCCCTCTCTCGTCTTCCCCCCATCCTCATTCTTTCCTTCCCTCCTTCCTTCCTTTATTCTTTCCTTCGTTTCTTCTCTTTCTCTTCCCCTTCCTTTCTTACCTGTGCCTCTATTTCCAGAATCTTTCCTTCCTGTGCACAATTTGTTTGTTTGTGTTCGTTTGTTTTTCTTGATATCTTTATCTTCCTCCCTTTATCCTACTACTTTTATATCCCTTCTTTCCACGTTCCTTCTGTTTCGTTTTCTCTCTCCTCTCACTATCACTCCTCCTCCTCCTCCTCCTCTTACTTTTCCTCCTCTCTTCTTTCTTTACTTCCCCTTCTATATCGAGCTTCCAAACTCATCTTGGCTGCGTATTTTTAGATAATAAATGGTAAAGTTTCTTGGGTTTTCCTTCACCTTACGGATACAAAGTCAATATTCTTCTACTCTTGTTACTGCTGCTGTTGTTGTTGGGAGTGGTGGTGGTGGTGGTGGTGGTGGTGGGTGGTGGTGGTGATGGTGGTAATGATGATAGTGGTGGTGTTTCGTTGCCACAACCCCCCCTTTTCTCTCTCTCTCTCTCTCTCTCTCTCTCTCTCTCTCTCTCTCTCTCTCTCTCTCTCTCTCTCTCTCTCTCTCTCTCTCTCTCTCTCCGTACTCCATTTTCTTTATCAGACTTTACCCCGCGTTCGTTTCTCTCTTTCTTTTTTTTTTTTACTCGAGCGAGAGTTTACTGCTCTTTTACAATCTCTCTCTCTCTCACTCTCTCTCTCTCTCTCTCTCTCTCTCTCTCTCTCTCTCCTCTCTCTCTCCTCTCTCTCTCTCTCTCTCTCTCCTCTCTCACATACGCACACAACACATCACCCTCTCCATACCCCTCCTCCTCCTCCTCTTCCCCCTCCTCCTCCTCCTCCTCCTTTCCTCTATCCCTCTCTCCACCACCTCCTCCTCCTCCTCCTCCCAAACAGTGGCAAGAATGGTAAACGGTCCACCAGGGAGGCGCGGGCGGGGAAATTGCTGAGGAAATGAAATTAAGGCGGTGATGTTGGAGTGGCCATTCTAAGCAAGGGAGTCAGGAGGAGGAGGAGGAGAGGAGGAGGAGGAAGGGAGGAGGAGGAGAGAGCAATGTGAGAGGAAAGGGAGGTGAG
>NC_087177.1:13386808-13399308 GCF_035594125.1 Scylla paramamosain
CCGCGCCTCGACGGGAACTAAGCGGAGCCATTAAAGCATAAACAAGAATCCCCTAAAACACCGACTTGGGACGACCACCACCACCACCACCACCACCACCACCACCACCACCGTAGAGAAAACAGAAGCCGGAGAGAGAGAGAGAGAGAAAAAAAAAAAAAAAAAGAAAGAGAAGTGGAAACAGGAACACGTATCTCAGATCCACTTCAGCAAGACCCGAAGTCCTTAACGACTCTGGACGACTCACGACCTTAAGAGTGAGGGGACACACAGGCGTTCTCAGGTCCCCCACAGGTCTCCCCTCTATTTTGGACACCCTGATGGAGCCATTGTTACCTCCCATAACCCCCTCCCTTACCCATTTCCCAACCCCGTACCTCCCCTCCAGTGGGTTCTCCTCGCTACACTAATTACTAGAAGCAAAACACCCTACTCCTCCACCCCTCTCCCCCTCCCCACCATACGAGGTGTGTCATTAAAGTTCCAGGACTGGTGCCACACAAGTTTTATTTCACATCCAGGCTACAAACTATAGGTTATCTCCTTCGAAGTAATCCCCCTGGCACCGCATGCACTTGTCCATCCTTCTCTGCCAGGCTTGCATGCACTGCTGGAAGGATTCTTGCGGGATGCTCCTCAGCTCCGTCGTCACGGCCTTTTTGATGTCGTCCGCATCATCAAAACGGGTCCCCTTCATGACCTCCTTGAGCTTGGGGAAGAGGAAGAAGTCGCACGGAGCGAGGTCAGGTGAGTAGGGCGGTTGCTCCAGCACGGCGATGTTCTTCTTGGCCAAGAACTCTCTGATGCTCAGGGCATTGTGAGCAGGCGCATTGTCGTGGTGAAGCAGCCACGAGTTGCCCTGCCACAACTCCCGCCTCTTCTCGCGCACTGCACGAAGCAGACGCCGCAGTACTTCTTTGTACACATGTTGGTTGACTGTCTGGCCCTGTGGCAAGAACTCGCAGTGGACGATGCCCCTCACATCGAAGAAAGCGATCAACATGACCTTGAAGCTGGACCTGGACTGCCTTGCTTTCTTCGGCCGTGGCGACGCCGGACTCTTCCATTGAAGGCTCTGGCGTTTGGTCTCCGGGTCGTACTCAAATACCCAGGACTCATCGCCGGTGATGACTCTCCTGAGCAAGTCTGGTTCAGTTTCCAGACGCTCGAGGATGTCCTGACACACCTGCATGCGTCGTCCCTTCTGGTCATCGTTCAGGAGTCTCGGCACCATCTTCGCACAGACTTTCCGCATGCCCAGATCTTCAGTGATAATCTTCCACACGCTGTTGTGGTTCATGCCAAGCTCATCTGCGATCTTTCGAACAGTCAACCGACGATCGTCACGCACCATCTGCTTGACACGCTCAACATTGGCCTCATTCCTGCTCGTTGAGGGTCTTCCACTCCTGGGGTCATCTTCCACGTCCTCCCGGCCCTCTTTGAACCTCTTGCACCACTCAAAAACACGTGAGCGTGACATTGTCTCATCCCCGTACACTTTTTGCAGCATACCCAGTGCTTCTGACGGCGTTTTCCCCAACTGCACCAAAAACTTCAAGTTTGTTCGCTGTTCAGCGCTCATTGTTAAACGACCTGCAACAGAGGACATGATTTTAAAAGCACGTAAGAAAAAGATTAGTGACTGTAGAGGGTTGGGAGCGCAGTTGTATACTCCAGAAGGATTACTTTGAAGGGGAAATATGGTGGTTTGTGGCTTGGGTTTGAAATTCATCTTTTAGGACACCAGTCCTGGAACTTTAATGACACACCTCGTAGTCTGAGCTGTCAATAGCGACGCCTGGCTAATTGTGCGGAAAATATGTCTGCTGAGAATGTGGCAAGGGGGAGAGAGAGTGAAGGAAGGAAGGAAGGAGTGAAAGAAGCAAGGAAGGAGGAAGAGATGAATGTCTTAATGAAGGCGAATGAGGAAATGAAGGTTAGGATATGTATTTGATTATGTGGGGAGAGTGTTTTGTGAGTGAGGGAATGAAGGAATGAAAGGAAGGAAGGAAAGGAGAAAGAAAATTAATGAGGAAGAAACAAACTAAAGAAGGAAAGAAATGAAAGAAAGAAGGAAGGAAAGAAGGGAGTAAGGCAAGAAGGAAGGAAGAGCGTGAGCATCTCAGTGAAAAGAAATGAAGAGGGAATGAAGGATAGGCAGGGAGGAAAATATATTTGGCTAATGTAGGGAGACGTTGAGTGAAGAAAGAACGGGAAAATATCTCAGTGAAAGGAAATGAAGGAAAAGAAAGAAGGAAGGAAGGAGAAATGAGAGTAATAACACGAAAGAGGGGAAGTGGTGAGGACGCAAGAGGGATGATGGATGAGACGAGAAAGAAATAGATCATTAGTTAATATGCCCAAGATTAAAATGATGAAATTAAACAGCTGAGGATAAGAAAAAATTAAGACAGACAGAATGTAAAGAAATTAATTAGACAGGAACGAAAAGAAAATACCAGGAAGTTAATTTAAGGCGTTTACCAAAAGACTGAATGGAAATAACAGGAAGCAGACGTGAGAAGGAATAAGTATAAGCGTAAGAATTAAGAAAGAAAGGAGTAAAGAAGACTGGAGAGAATATACCCAGAGGAATGCGAAAACAAGAGGACGAAGAAATGAAGTAACAAACTATCGAAGACAAAAAGACAAAAAGAGAGAGATAGAGAGAGACAAGATAAACCAGGCAAGACAGATAGTAATAATAAAGGAAGAGGGAGAGAGAAAGAAAGAGAAAACGAAAGAGAAATTATAAAAGAATATCAAAAGACAAGATGAACCGCCACAAAATCTTAAGTTAATTAGTAAAATAACGTAAAAAAAAGAGGAAGAGAGAGAAGAAAGAGAGAGAAAAAGAATAGAAACAAAAGAGACAGAGAAGAGAAGAAGAGATCAAAGCAAAAGTGATTTAAAAGAAACTCTTCCTTTACACATTTCACTAAGCGTCTCCTTCACCCTCCCTTCCTTCTACTCTCCTTCCCAACTGCCTTCTTCCCCTTACTTAAGTGCGTGTTGAGGAAGCAGGGGAGGTGACGGGAGGCGGGACTTAAGCCGCACACCCCAAGACAACGCCCAATATATCAGGAATGTAATATATGTTCGATAACCAGAGAAAACTATGTAACGCTCCAGCGCACACACACACACACACACACACACACACACACACACACACACACACACACACACACCAGCCAAGGACTAGCTGGTTGAAACACAATATAAATACCTAAACCTGGAAGCCGTAGCTGTAGTTGTAGTGGTGGTGGTAATCTCTTTCTCTTGGGATATAATGACTGAATCTTCAATCTTCACGTCGCCACCAAGCTTGGGAATAATATTTACACACACACACACACACACACACACACACACACACACACACACACACACACACGAAATAGTCTCCACAAGAAGTGTATAAATACTTAGAGTGGAAGTAGTAGTAGTAGTAGTAGTGGTAGTAGTAGTAGTAGTAGTAGTAGTAGTAGTAGTAGTAGTAGTAGTAGTAGTAATAGTAGTAGTAGTATCTTTCTCTCCAGTTATATTCACTCATCCATTTGCATCCACCTGTCCTCATCCACATCACTGATTCATGAAAAGCCGCATGGAAAAGGTAAAACTACACTTCCATACACGAAAAGAGGGAGGAAAAATAGCAGGTGGATAAGGGAGAGATGAGGGAGGGATGAGGGGTGGAAGCCAAAATGTGCTATATGGAAAGGGTCCAAGTGATACCCACGCGTATGTACTGAGAGAGGAAGGAAGGCAGGGAGGGGGGGGGTGAGGGGAAGGGAAAGGAGTGGAGGGGAAGGGAAGGGGAGACTGGGAATAAAAATGTAAATGTCCCGTTAGTGTCAGAGGCAAAAAGATAGAAAAGGTGATTCTTTTTAAGGAAGAAAATGCTTCTGTAAAAACAAGTAACGAGTCTTTTTTTTTTTATTTGTAATATAGTCAAGTCTACTACGGGCATGATGCTATCTATCTATCTCTCTCTCTCTCTCTCTCTCTCTCTCTCTCTCTCTCTCTCTCTCTCTCTCTCTCTCTCTCTCTCTCTCTCTCTCTCTCTCTCTCTCTCTCTCTCTCTTCTCCCTTTTTTCTCAATTTCTTTCACTTATTTTCACTCTGTAGTTCTTATGCCTTCTTCTACATGACCTCTTTTTAATTTCACCTCCCAATACTCATCTTCCCCTTCCACCCCCTCGTTCTGCCTTCACATCTCACCTGTCTCCTCCTCCCTCACCTGCCATTCTTTACACTTCCTCCTCCAGACATTCTCAACACCTGCACTCTCTTCGCACCAAGGCAACCACCATTTACACCATTTTCCTGAGGGAGTGTCGGTGAATGGAAGGATGGTTGGAGGGTTGAAGAATGGATGGTTGCATTGGTAGATGGTTGACTCGATGGATAGATGGATGGATGGAAGGTTAGATACGTTACTGGATGATGGCTGAGTGAGTGAAAGAATGAGTGTATTATTGACTGACTGGATGGCTGGCTGGATGGATGACTGCATGGGTGGACAGCTGGAAGGTTGCATGGATGATTAAATAGATGAATGGCCTGGCTGTTTTGACTGATAGATGGAGGGATGAATAGAAAACTGGGTGATTGCATGACTGAATGAATGAATATGTGGGTGGCCTACATTAGTAGAAAGTATCACATGGGATGGACAAACAGATACGTAGGTTAAATAAATAGACGAAAAAATTAAACTAACCACACGAATAGCTTACTTAAGGATTGGAAAAAGGGATACATGAATTAAGTGAATTATTGAAATGGAAGCCTCCAAGACAACAAAAATTCTACTGCTACTACTACTAATTCTACTACTACTACTACTACTACTACTACTACTACTTCTACTACTACTACTACTAATAATAATAATAGTTTCCCCTAAGGCTCCAGGACGCTACTTATTCCGCTTAGTGACGCCAGACGGAAGTTTGAACAAGCGACCTTTCAGATTAGGAATCGTACCTGTGAGCCAACGTACCCTAGTAAGTGGATGAGGGTGGGCT
Organism: Scylla paramamosain; assembly: GCF_035594125.1. Lineage (NCBI taxonomy): Eukaryota > Metazoa > Arthropoda > Malacostraca > Decapoda > Portunidae > Scylla > Scylla paramamosain. Next base: position 13,391,845 of record NC_087177.1, read on the forward strand.
GGGGGAGGGAATGGGGTGGTACATAAAGGAGAGAATGAGGGAGAGGGAGGGATGGAGAGAGAGGCAGGTAGGTACAGTGATGGTCAGAAGTTGTACAAACCTTCCATACTTCCTTTTGATGTTTTTGTTCTATAAAATTTTGTTTGCAAGTCCCCTGAAAATTTCCACTTAAAAACAGACAACAGAGAAAACCTAAGCAAATCGAAATTAACGCTGAGAAAACCCACAAAATACCATGGAAATAAGTGCAGAAGGTCACTAGATTTCTGACCCTGGCTGCACAAGAGAGAGAGAGAGAGAGAGAGAGAGAGAGAGAGAGAGAGAGAGAGAGAGAGAGAGAGAGAGAGAGAGAGAGAGAGGAGAGAGAGAGAGAGAGAGAGAGAGAGAGAGAGAGAGAGCCTCCATCCTGTTCATCACAACTTGGCTGTTGGGAGTTAATAGTGATGACCGGAATAAAGCGATTAATGAGACTCCAATCTCCGTTATTACACCAGGGCAAATGCGTGTTAGGCGAGTGTTGGGCCACGCCGTTACTTCCTGCTGGCTGGCCGGCGTGGGAGGGTGATCAGGGTGCAGGGTGATGAGAGGGACTACCAGTGTATAGAGTGAGTGACTGGGGAAAGTCAATGAGAGTGAGGATGTGTAGAAAGGACGACTGAGCGAAAAAGTTAATGAGAAGGGTGTTTAGAACGGGTGGCTGTGTGAATGAAGTGAAATAAGGTGGTGCGGTATAGAAAGACTGAGTGAGTGAAAGTCCATGAGAGTTAGGATGTGTAGAAAGGATGGATGGGTGAAGTGAATGAGAGGGAATGTTAGTGGTGCTTAAAACGGATGACTGGGTGAAGAAGTCAACGAGAAAGGATGCTACTAGGGTGTACAAAAGATGACAGAGTTAAGAAGTGAATAGGAAGAAATGCTAGGGTACATGAAATGGGTCACTAGGTGAAAAAGTGAATGAGAGGGAATGCTAGTCTCAGGGGATATGTAACGGACGGATGGGTGAAAAATCTGAGTTTTAGGGGTGCGAAAGGGGGCGCGATGAAAGGGATGTGAATGGGGTGCAAAAGTCTAATCATATTTAAGCAGTCATGGTTATGCAGTGTCTGAATAAACTATTGCATTTGTGTCTACCTGTCTATGGGAAACAGTTGATGGACCTCATAAGTACACACAACAATTTTTCAGTGTTTATGAGAGTTAACATAGCGAATCTTTGAAGGACAAATATAACATTAAGAGCAGACAGGAAAAAAAAAGTTTCTCAGAGGGCTAATGAAAGAACAGCCAATAACGAAAGCACAACATTACAACTCAAAAACGATTACTATATCTCTTCGTAATACTCTGTAAATAGAGCACACCTTTTTCACGATTGAGCAAAGCGGTACACAGGAATAATGTTAAAATATAAGTGAAAAAATGGCAAAGTTTCATAGGACACTGATCATATGAAAGTGGAACACAGGGAAATACAACCGTCTGTTTTAAAAGAAGAAAAAATTTAAATGCGTTATAGATATAGCGAACAGAATAAATGGAATTGAGAGAGAGAGAGAGAGAGAGAGAGAGAGAGAGAGAGAGAGAGAGAGAGAGAGAGAGAGAGGAGAGAGAGAGAGAGAGAGAGAGAGAGAGAGAGAGAGAGAGAGAGAGAGAGAGGAAAATCACATTAGAGATCGGAATAAATATATAAAAAAAAAAATTGAAAATAAATGTGTGAACCAAAAACTTTACACTGATGATAAAAATAAATAACTATAACAAAACAGTGAAATAAAGTGTAACAATAAAAACTGCCAAAAAGAAGAGAGAGAGAGAGAGAGAGAGAGAGAGAGAGAGAGAGAGAGAGAGAGAGAGAGAGAGAGAGAGAGAGAGGAGAGAGAGAGAGAGAGAGAGAGAGAGAGGAGAGAGAGAGAGAGAGAGAGAGAGAGAGAGAGAGAGAGAGAGAGAGAGACCGGCATAGCGAAATATAAAGCAAAGAAGAAAAACTGAAGTAACACTAAAAATTGAAACAAAACGAGTAACCAGAGACGACACAAATTAGGGAAGACTGGAACACGGGAGGAAGATAAACATTTCAAGGAGGAGGAGGAGGAGGAGGAGGAGGAGGAATACAAAGGAATACAAAGGAATACAAAGGAAAGCCAAACAGCAACAGACCTTTTGGTCCTTGCAAGGCTGTTTGGTAACTACTTCTAACTAGCTACAGGAAAGAGAGACAGGACAGCATAGCAGAAGGCTCCTCCCCACCCACCACTCCCTCCAGCTTGCGCTGGCATGGAAATAGTTGGGAAAAGTACCATGCAGTATGGAAAAACTGGCATGGAAATTTTCATAGGAAAGGATGAAAGGAAGTTCTACTATTCACCCTACGGTGAACTCTATACGCTTACCTGAAAGTTAATACAAGTTATATTAAAACTGGTGAATAAAAGTTTATTAGTGAATTTAGTAATTATTCGGACAAGAAGAGAGCTTGTTGGGGATTTGCTTTTAAATATTTGTCTATTTTATTTTTGAATGATTCAATACTATTGCTGTTCACAATTTCTGCAAGAAGTTTATTCCATATATTTACTATACGATTAAAGAAAAAATGTTTTGCCTCGTGGGATTTAAAACGTTTGGGTATAATCTTGAATCCATTATTTCTTGTTAGGTTAGAATGATCAGTGTTAAAATATTTATGTGCATCAATGTTACTATATCCTTTGAAAATTTTGAACACTTCAATTAGGTCTCCTCTTATCCTGCGCTTTGTTAAACTAAATAGGTTTAGTTCTTCCAGTCGTTCCTCATACGGCTTATTGCGCAATCTTGGAATCATCTTTGTGACTCTGCGCTGTATCTTTTCTAGTTTTTCAATGTCTTTTTTGTAGTATGGTGACCAGAACTGTATACAGTATTCTAGATGAGGGCGCACCAGTGAGTTATATAAGGCAAGTATAACCTTTTCTGATTTAAATTCAAAGGTTTCTTCCAATGAACCCTACTAATTTATTTGCCGTCTTTACTGTTTCTGTGCAGTGTTGACTCGGCTTTAGGTCGTTTGACACAACGACACCAAGATCTTTTTCTTTATCAGCACTTGACAGTGGCATGTTATTCATTACATATCTCGCCTGAACATTGTTGCTTCCGATATGTAGAATTTTACACTTTTCTATATTAAATCTCATCTGCCATTTTTCTGCCCAGCTTGTTAGTTTATTTAGGTCACACTGCAGTTCCTGCCATTGTGACACAGACGTTACTCTACTTGTTATTTTGGTGTCGTCTGCAAGGAGGAGGAGGAGGAAGAGGAGGAGGAGGAGAACGCAGACGCTAAGCCAGACGCGGAGGAGGAGGAGGAGGAGGAGGAGGAGGAGGAGGAGGAGGAGGAGGAGGAAGAAATAAGGGAAGGCGATAACACATAGCAAGAGGTTAAACACAGATAATGACAACAATTAGCGGGGCAGAGAACAAGGCTAAGATCGGCTAATTGGCAGATAATAGTGTCTTGCTCAGTCTGGGAGACGAAGCAAATGCTTTAATTACGCACCGCTAATGACGGATGGATAGTTGATGCGGGACCCAGCGGCAGACAGACAACCACTGCTATTTCTCCGCCTCACTACTTAGGAAACTCGCCGGCCGCTTTCACCGTCTTTCGGGTGTGCTTTGGAAATCTTTGTGGGGTTTATTAGATGTGTGTGGGATGTGGATTTCTTTGTAGGGACCCACCAGCCCACAACACTTCCATTTCTTTGCCTCACTCCTTAAGAAAACCACTGGCAATTTTAACGATATATATATAATTTTTTTTTTTTTTTTTGTGGGGGGGGGGCTGGGGGCGTTGGAGAGGTTGGTCTAAGATCTTTGCGGGAACAGGCAGACAACACTACGTACTATTTCTACGCATCATTGATTAGATAACCCGCGAGCCGCATTTACTGTTTTCTGGGTGTGGGTCTAAGATCGCTGAGGGAATCTTAGATGTTAAATGTGCGAAGGTTGTGGGTTTGTGTTGTGGAGTGCTTGTTGTTGTTAACTCAAGAGCATGCGAGCGTAAAAAGAGAGGAAGCTATAAGAAGCCATCAGACTTACACGTGGCTTGAAGTGTGTGTGGACGTGGTTTGTGTTGTGGAATGTGTTACTGTTAGCTTAAGAATATAAGGGCGTAAGGAAAATAATGGAAGCTTCAAGATGCCATCATGCCTACACGTTCTAACCCATCCTAACCTAACACGATCAAATTTAAAATAACCTATAAAGCTGTAGTGTAGATGAATAAACAGTGTGGGCCATGGTTACACCGCAACCCTAAACCTAACTTAATCAAACCGAATTTAAACAAACCTATCCTAACCAAACGTAACTTGCACCTTACCTAATCTAACTTACAAGATTACTTTAAGCCACTCAATAAAAAAGCTAAAAGTATTGAACGTGGCTTAGGAGAGAGAAAGGGGTCGAATTTACACACACACACACACACACACACACACACACACACACACACACACACACACACACACACACAAAGCCAGCAGGATCTAGACAACTCACATAATTACCCCGCATGAGTCTCGCTTCTCCTTCTCCCTTCGTCACCATTCCGGGATTCACACGAGCTGGAGGAGGAGATGCTGCGTGTCCAAATATTCCCCTGCACCCTCTCCCTCTCTCTCTCTCTCTCCCTCCTACCATCATCCTTCTCCCTTCTCATTCCTTACTCGTTTCCCTGTCGCGTTATCCCCTCATTACTCTCTCTCTCTCTCTCTCTCTCTCTCTCTCTCTCTCTCTCTCTCTCTCTCTCTCTCTCTCTCTCTCTCTCTCTGGACCACCACACGATCACTCCAGCGCAGATTTCATGCTCCTACATTTGTTCAGATGGAAATGCATTCACAATGGTGCCAACGGTGCAATGACATCCTCCTCCTCCTCCTCCTCCTCCTCCTCCTCCTCCTCCTCCTCTTCCTCCTCCTCCTCTTTCTCTTCTGGGACTTAAAAATGTTCCCCCGGCGTAGAGTTTTCACTCCTAGACGGATCCTGTGTCTGGTGCTGACGCGGGAAGATCTGGTCGGCCGGGGCTGATTCAGTGGGTGTCTTACGAGGCTGCCTTGCTGCTTTACTGCGCTCTATGGGAGATGGGGGGATGGAGGGAGAGAAGGAAGAGGTGTATGGACTGGGGGATGATGGGGGAGAAGGGAAGAACTGTATGTATTGGGGGATGGGAAAACGGGGAAGGAGGGAGAAAGAGTGATAAAAATTAGTTTGACGTTGTTATATCATTCCTAAAATTTCCTCTTCATCCGTTTCCTCCTGCTATTTTTCCTCTTTAGTACTCAAGACTCTTAACTTTACAGCAGAACTGGAGTTAAGAGAGGTGTGGACGGGGGAAAGGAAAGGTGGGGAAGAGGTGTATAGACTGGAGGAATGGAGGAGTTGTATGAATGAATGGGAATGGAAAGAGGGGAGAGAAGAGGTGGTGTCATGGACAGAGAGGGAAGAGGTGTATGGAAAAGGGACAGGAAAAAAGGGAAGGAGAGGAAGGAGGTGGAAGCGGTGAAAAAAAAGATGCATTTGACATTGTTATATCATTCTGAAATACTCTAAAATTCCATGTCCTTCATTCTTATCCTTCTCTTTTTCCTCCTTTCAACTCAAGGCACCTCGAATCTTTATAGCAGAATTGCAGCCAAGAGGTGTACGGACGGGATAATGGAAAGTGGGGAAAGAGAGAGACGTTATTTTATAATTCTGGTCTTTCCTAAGATGTCCTGCCCCTCATTCTTACTCTCCTATCTACTACTTCTACTCTTTTCCTCATCCTTCCCCTTGCTACTCAACTTTCATAGCAGTGTTACAGCTTCGCACGGCCAGTCACCTCCTCCCCACCTCGTCTTCACCTCGTCACCACATCGTCAGTAGGGTGTTTTTGAGGGAAGGTTTTCGTGTTGTGTGGGAGCGTGGAGCAGAGGAACGTTCGGGTATTGTTGGGTTAAGAGGTCCCTAGTGAGCCCCATAGCGGTCTGTATTCCCTCCCTGGAGCCACGCGGCCCAGCAGGCGGGCTTCACAAACAGGAGCATCGTGGTGTCGGGTCTCTGAGGAGTAAGTGAAGGGTCGTTGTCGCCGCCAAAATGAGTACTTTTTTTCTCTTTGAAGGTTATATGATTTTCTGTTTTTCCTTTTTGTTTCGTTCGTTCGCTCGCTTCGCTTTTTTATTCTCTCTCTCTCTCTCTCTCTCTCCTCTCTCTCTCTCTCTCTCTCTTCTCTCTCTCTCTCTCTCTCTCTCTCTCTCTCTCTCTCTGAGTGTGTGTGTGTGTGTCATATTTTACTAACTTATTTTATCACTTTCTTTCGCTTGCCATCCTTTCTTTCTTTTGTCTCAGCTCTTCCCATTCTGCCTGACTGTCTCTCATCCACATTTACTTTTGTCCCTTAATGCTCCGGACTTCCTCTCTTCCTCTTTTATTCATCTTTACGATTCTTCCTCTTTTTTTTCTCTCTCTCTCTCTTCTCCTTCCTCCTCCTCTTCTTGGTTTTCATCACAGACGCAGACAGCCTTTCTATTGCTCATCTTCTTTGTTCAGATCCACTCATTTATCTCCCCCTCTCCCTCTTTGGATCTTCTTTCCCTGTTCTTTTCTTTTTATTCTCATTATAATTCTATATTTTATCGCTATTAATTATTTTTTTTGTAATTCATATGTACGCTCTCTCTTTCCCTCTCTCTCTCTCTCTCTCTCTCTCTCTCTCTCTCTCTCTCTCTCTCTCTCTCTCTCTCTCTCTCTCTTTCTCTCTCTCTCTTACGTATTATATGAACATTTTTTTGTCATTTTTTTATATTTTTCATCATTATTCTCTGCATAGATATGTTAGGTTACGTTGGGCTGAATAATTCTTTAGTCTAAAGTTCGTCTTTACTTTTCTTTTCCCTTTAACCAGCATTCATGATCATTACATTTACATATTAGTACACGGTTAGGTAATTCTTCCTTAGTCTTTCTTTAATACTCAGCATTCAAGTATAATTCCATTTACATATAATAGTACACGAGATCTCAGTCCCTCACTTTCTTACTTGCGCCTCGGTATTATCCACACACACACACACACACACACACACACACACGTACAGCTACACTTGGACAAGGAGAGGAGAAGGGGAGTCTTATTTTTATCTTCATTTTTACTCTTTTTTTTTTTTCTTTTCAATCTTCAGGGCTGATTCTTCTTTTTTGCTTCACTACCTTGCGTCTCTCTGAATAAGCATATACATCAACAAAGAGAGAAGTTTCGTGTCTTGTCTCCGTGTGTGTGTGTGTGTGTGTGTGTGTGTGTGTGTGTGTGTGTGTGTGTCCAGGGATGGCCACTGGTGACGTAAACACGAGAACGGGAAAGGAGAAGAGCCTCAGGGTAAGGAAGAAGTACAGTAGAGGTACGTAACAGAGGGAAGGAACGAGAGGGAAAAGAGGAGAGAG
>NC_087177.1:13404308-13419308 GCF_035594125.1 Scylla paramamosain
ATCACCTCTATCACCATCGCCGTCTTTTCTATCGGAGTTATCATTATCATCATCGCTAGCATGTCTACTGTTTAGGTCTTTATCACTATCACCATCATTATCACCCCCATCGTCACTGTAACCATCATCATCACGTCTATTATTACAATTTTCATCATCTTCACCAACATTATCATCTCCATTGTCACTATAACCAATATAACTAAGTCTACTATTAACACTCTTCATCACTATCACCACCATTATCACCTTCACCGTCACTAACACCATCATTTCCACTATACAGTTACCATCTCCGCCCTTCACTACCAACACCATTATAACACAACCCTTTCCCGCCACAAGTACCACTACACACAACCGCTACCTCCACCACAAGTCCTCCATCACCTCAACCACCTCCACCTCCTATTCCACAACTTATCACATTCTTTCGCCCTTCCCAAGACGACTGCAATCTTTAGTACTGCACCACTATTACTACCATTACTCCTACCATTACTTCTACACCTACGATCACCACTATGACTCTTACTACTCTAGCACCTCCTCGTCCTCCTCTTCCTCCAGCTCCTCCTTCCCGCCCAGACATTCTCCACGGATTAATCGACGGAATTGATGTGTAATGGAGACGCAATGGCCTCGGGAGGAGCGGGTCGGAGCCGTGAGAGCGCCGCCGCCTCTCTGTTGTGCAAATAAAGCAACACATAAATCCAGGGCAAAGTAGGCAAGATAGACAAAGCCGTGCGTCGACTGTCGAACACACACACACACACACACACACACACACACACACACACACACACAAGGGAAAGCACATGGCAGATAAATGTATGTAGGGAGGGACAGAGGTGAGAATCAAGGAGGAGGAGGAGGAGGAGGAGGAGGAGGAGGAGGAGGAGGAGGAGGAGCCATGAAGGTTATAATGTAGGCATGTGGGTGGGTGGGGCGAGGGAAGAGAAGGAAAAGGAAGGGATAGGAAGAGAAGAAGAGGAGGAGGAGGAGGAGGATAAGGGAGGAGCAGAGAGAGGGTGGGTAGGTAGGTAGGTAGGTAGGTAGGTAGGTAGGTAGGTAGGCAGATAGGTAGTAGGGGCTGGAAGGAAGGGAGGCATAGGGAGAAAGACAGGGAGAAGGAGGAAGGGAGGGAGGGAGACGGGGAGATAGAGGAGAGTGGTGGAGGGTTCGGAGGTAAATTACAGTAAGAGATTATACCAGTAGGAGAATGGGCGTGGGCCTTGTAAATTATAGAACTTGGTGATGTGATAGCGGCAGATCAAAGCTATAAATCGGTGAAGTTATAACGCCCGGAATGGCTGATCGGACCTATTCATTCCGGCCCCGCAAATAAATGACCTCGCCTATCCTTCCAGCTTGAACAAACATGCAGGTGAGGCGAGACAGGGCGGGGCGGGGTGGGGCAAGGCTGAGCGGGACGGGACAAGCATGGAAAGGGCGGGACAGGAGCGGGTTAGGGCAGTAGGAAAGGAAGGAGGGAGTTTAGAAGGACAGAGTGAGGTGGAATAATGTTTTGGGAGGTCAGGATGAGAATGAAATGGAGTTTTGGATGGAAAGGAACACTAGGAGTTTTGGGAAGGGTGAGATGGAATGGAAAGGGAAGGAAGAAGTGTTAGGAATTTAAGACAAAGTGAAAAGGAATGAAGGTTAGGGCAGGAAGGAAGGGCTTAGAAGAACAGGGTGAGATGGAATAGAGTCTAGGGTTGGGAGGAGAGGTTTAGGACAGGGTGAAGTTAAATGGAGATAAGGGTTGGGAGGGAGGGTAGGAGGTTAGAAAGGACAGGGAGAGGTTGAGTGGAAGTAGGGTAGATAGAAAAGGTAGGAGTTTAGAAGGAGAGAAAGGAATGGAGTTTTTGGTTATCAAGAACATAAGAGCATAAGAAAATAAGGGAAGCTACGAGTACAAGAAGCCATCAGGACGACACGTGGCAGTCCCTGTATAAAACATATCTATTTCCACATCTCATAGGAAGACTTGACATTTGACGGGATTGAAATAGACTTTTATAGTAAGTGGAACAAAGATAGTTGGTTAAGTTAAGTACGAAAATTAACACAAAGAAAAATAAAAAGAAAAGGCAGGAACTTGGCGAGGTAAGGGAAGGAAGGAGACGAGGGGAAGAAGTGAAGTAATGGAAAGATCAGGGAAGGAGGAGGGCAAGGTGCTGAAGGAAGCAAGAATAGTGGTGAGGAAGAAGAGGTGGAAAGACGAGTGGTGAACAGAGAGAGAGAGAGAGAGAGAGAGAGAGAGAGAGAGAGAGAGAGAGAGAGAGAGAGATATCACGCTGGTCCCTGAACCCAACCAAGCTGAGGAATGTTGATTGTCCACACACACACACACACACACACACACACACACACACACACCTCACTGATTAAAGCACCAGCAGCACACATATCACAAAACATCAACCGCATCAGCTTCCTTGAAAGAAAAAAAAGGCATCTGATTCCCTTGACGCAGAATTACGAGTTGCATGAGAGATTTGAAGTATGCAAGACTTTGGTAAGAATGTTTATGGAGACATTTTGTTTCTCGTAGGATAAAAAAAAAAAAAGGAAAATAAGGAAACAAAGAAAAAAAAACAAATAGAACTGAGCAGCAAACATTTCCCTTTCATCATAAAAAAAAAATGTGAAGTGAGGAGATTTTAATATAAGAAGTGTTTTCAAGAGTATAAATATAAAGATGAATATAACACAAGATACAGTGAGAGACAGACTTATATATAGAGAGAGACAGACAGATAGGATAGACATACAGACTGACAATCATATAAACAGACAAACAAACAGATATACAGACAGACAGACAGACAGACAGACAGACAGACAAATAATCAGCATGCTACCAAATAAGAGTACTTAATTACATAACAATACACAGTCGCTGGTACAGAGAGAGAGAGAGAGAGAGAGAGAGAGAGAGAGAGAGAGAGAGAGAGAGAGAGAGAGAGAGAGAGAGAGAGAGAGAGAGAGAGAGAGAGAGAGGTGGAGAGATTCATTGATCAGGTTGAAGGCTACTAATCAATCAATCAGTCTCTCTCTCTCTCTCTCTCTCTCTCTCTCTCTCTCTCTCTCTCTCTCTCTCTCTCTCTCTCTCTCTCTCTACTGATGCTTGCTTATTTATTTACTGTATTTTGTATAATTCAGTATATGAGAGAGAGAGAGAGAGAGAGAGAGAGAGAGAGAGAGAGAGAGAGAGAGAGAGAGAGAGAGAGAGAGGCACAGGTAGGTAGCAGCAGTTATTAATCAGCATTCAGCCAGTCTCACCCAGTGCATCATTTAGCAGCACGTGCATTATACAATGGGCAGCATCCATTATACAAGTGCCCCGTTCAACAAGCCTCCCTCAGTTCCGAGTAATCGCATTAACCATTACCTACAACCTGAATAATCTCCTCCAATATTCAGCACACTCCACCAAGCACTTGTATGTATGTATGTATGTGTGTGTGTGTATGTACGTATGTATGTATCCACTGTGAATGTACAGTCTCGGTCAGTAGTCAGGCTAACATATCACACTTTGTTCAAGGGAGTTTACTGCTTTAATATTTTAGTCTCTTTAATAGTTGATAAATTTACTGATTATCAGATTTATTTGAGTTTTCACCATTCGTATTTTTTTTTCATTTAGTTTCGGTCAAGAGTTAAGTTTTCATACAACATTCAATTCTTGGGGGCTTAGTGTTTTTTTCTTAATGTTATTGGTCTTCTTACTAGCTGTAAGTCTATCATGTGTTAGTTTTGCGTCTCCTTTCTTCATTTTTAATATCGGCCAATAATTAATTTAACATATGACTCTCAATTCTAGGGAGTTTAGTATTTTCCTTAATATCTGAGCCTCAAAAATTGTTGAAACTTTGTCACGGTTTGTGTTTTCGCTCTCTATTTGTCCTATTATGTTATAGGTCGATCAAGTCTCATATTTTATAAGGAGACTTTCAATGGATTAAATTTAATAATGAGAAAGACACAACATAGGTTATTCGGCTTATGTTCATTGTAGGTTCCTTCTACAACACATAAGAATATAAAAAATAAGAGAAGCTGCAGGTAGCCATCAAGGCCTACACGTGGCAATCCCTGTGCGAAACATTCCTACCTATGTATTCCCACCTATCAACCTCACCCATAAATATGCCTAATCCCCTTTTACAAGCTCCCTAATGACTCTGCACTACCAAGCTAATTACTGGGTCCGTTCCATTCAACTATAACAGTGAGAACCGATTACTTAACACACAGATACAATCCCCAATACCCTTTACCTGAATACACTCGTAACATTCCTAAAACGTGTATCAAAACAGACCCCCCCAAAAAAAGGGAGGGGGAGGAATGGAGGCTGTGAAAGAAAACTAGGTCAATGATGAAAGCACAAGGTCAGTTCAGGGAGGAAGAACAGCTGGGCGTAAAAATGACCCTAACCAGCAGAAGGCGCCGCGTGACTGGAGCTTCAAGTGGACTGGAGATCAAAAGAGTTCAGGGGAGGAGGGAGGAAAAAGAAAACGTAATGTAGGTAGGTAAGATCCTGCTGTTGGCTTCCCTGGGACATCACGCCATCCGCTGAGGTACACTTGTTGCTAATGGCGGCCAGGTGAGAGAGAGAGAGAGAGAGAGAGAGAGAGAGAGAGAGAGAGAGAGAGAGAGAGAGAGAGAGAATTTTCTGGAGCACCTGCTGGTAATTATTTGCCAAGAACAGGAGTCGGAAAATTGGAAGGTAAAAATGGAAACTTTCAGGGCAATAAAGGCTTGGATAGTATATAAATAGCAGCTCCTTTCCTTCCTGTCCTTTGAAGTTCAGGGCACAATAACACTGAACACGAATAAACTTTGCGAATAATACCTAAAAAAATGTTACCAGATCATAGAGGCCAGTTCCACAGTCTCTATCCAAACGAAACACTCTTATTTTTTTTTTTTTTAGGGAGATTACCACCGTGGGAAGATTTTTTGTTGGGTAGCATACGAAAAGACTGTGGAAATTGGCCCTACTGCCTTTAACCTTTCCATCTTTTTGGTACGCTCCCAAACGAAGACCTGCGGCCAAAGTCGAGTGTGGAAATTGATCATGGTTGAAGTACTTACTGTAGGTCTAGCAAGGAAATACAACAAGGATGAAGGAAAAATAGAAAACAGTGTATGGATGGGGTAACTTGGATGTTTGGAAGTACCAAGTAAATTTACAGTACGTGAGTGGGAAAACTAGCTTGGCGGAGGGCGGTAACGAGGTATTGAGGTGGAGAAAAGCACTATGGAGGGGAAACTGCAGGTGAGTGGAAGAAACTAACCAAGTAGAAAGATATAACAGCTGATTCAAAAAGGAAACACGCACGTCGGAGAGGAAATACCAGTTTCTTTAGATGGCAAGCAACAGGTGAGTGGAAAAGTAACTAAATAGAGGGACGTAACGAATTACTTGAAAATTAAAAACGGATTTTGGAGGGAAATACCAGTTACTGTAGAGTGGAAATAGAAAAGGAGTGGAAGAACCTAAATATGTGGAGGAACGTAATCAATAATAAATATTTGAAATGAAAAAAAATAACTTTAGAAAGGAAATGTTACTTTAAATTGGAAAAAAAAGTACGTGAATGAAAAACCAAACAGAAGGATGAAGAAGGTAATGAGCAATTGCCAATAGGTAAAAAAAGAATTCACACGGAAATATATCACATGAAAGGGAGAAGATAACCAAGTAATGAAGCATGCGCACCAATGAAAAATAATACACGTATGAAGAGGTAATACATCAGATGGGTGAACGAAGATAACACCGGAGTCCTGACGAGGTAATTAGTCACTTGAATGGAAAATCAGCACGAAAACATCTACTACAGGGAACTAATTAGTAAGCCAGGTGGAAAAAAACGGACCTTCATGGAGCAAATATACCCGGAATACGACGGAACACAAAGGAAAAGCAAACATCAGTTGATTACCTGACCTCTACAACTATGTATGGAATTAAACAAACGATACACGAATATGTAGGATAATAAAGGCAGGTGCTGGGAATGCGAGGAAGGTGTTTAAGTGTGTTTGAGTGTTAGTGTGCTTGAGTGTTAAGATCAACCAAACGGACGTGACAATGACATCGTGGAAATGAACATAAAAGCTGCTTAGGAAAATAAAGCAAAGAATCACAAGGTAATGACAACGACTTCAACGAGATAATATTAAGAACTCAGTACTTACACCTTTCTGTTGTTGTCTGCCATGCATTGTCAGGACCTGAGAAAAGAAAAAAAGGAAGGAATTGGTAAATACAGATATTATTAAACATTGTATTCAAAACAATTATATTAGATACATAATTAAATGCATTAGATTAAAAGATATTCGCGCATAATTCGTTCTTCTCAGTCTCTTCTTCCTTCACCTCCTCTTCCTCCTCCATCAACTTTTTCTCTTTCCTCTTCCTCCTATGCCTTCTTCTCCACTTCCTCTTCCAAATTAAACTGACTTCTTTTCTTCCCCTCTTCCTCTTCCTCTTCCTCTCTCTTCCATCTCTTTTTCCTCCCCTCGACCTGCTCTTCCTGTTTCTTTTTCATCTCTTTCTCTTCGTCTTCCTTCCCCCTTCCTTTTTCTCCTCCTCCTCCTCCTCCTCCTCCTCCTCTTCCTCCTCCTCCTCAGTAATGTAGAGTCACAGTAACGGTAAAAGGAATCAAGCCCTCCCAGAACAACTAACCCATCACTATAATCATCTAGTAAAAATGTATCCCACTCAATCAAATTTAAAGTAAAAGAAGCGTCTCATCAGATGACACAAATCTTAGGACTGTATGTAGATGTGGGGAGGAGCCTTCTTCTGTGCCATCCTGTCTCTCCCACTAGAATAGAATAGTTATCCAAACAGCCTAGCAAGGACATCAGGGTCTGTTGCTGTTTGGGCTTCCTTTGTATTCCTTTGTATTCCTTTGTAAAAATAATAAGCACAAGCGAAGCAGAGGAACAAAGCGGCATCAGCAACGCGAATAAATAATAATAGGGAGGAAGGAAATTCATGATTATACAACGTACACGAGAGAGAGAGAGAGAGAGAGAGAGAGAGAGAGAGAGAGAGAGAGAGAGAGAGAGAGAGAGAGAGAGAGAGAGAGAGAGAGAGAGAGAGAGAGAGAGAGAGAGAGAGCATAAGAAAGAGGCAGCCAGGGTTAATCTCGCTTTAATCAGCAACTCATCAAGGACCGGCAAATGTGAACAATGTGACAGGACTCAGTAATGTGGAGTATGAAAAATATATATGTGAGCGAGGCTGGGTGAGGCTGAGTAAAGTTCGCTGGGGGAGGCTGATTACTGCTGCGTCAGACTATGTAGGCAAGCTTGAGTGGAAGTAATGTAAGTGAGTAAACTGTTCATTACATTGTGAGTGAGGCTGAGTAAGGCAGTGTGAGGATGGGTAAGGCTGGTTGGAGCTGATTAAGGCTGCGTTGGTGTAGGTAAGGCTGAGTATATGTTAGGTTACTGAGTTGTTTGTTAAATGGTTCTTAAATTCAGACTGTGACTGAGTGAGATTGGGTGAGGCTAAGGAAGCTTGTAAAGAGATGAGTAAGACTGACCATAGCTGGATAAGACTGAATAAAACGACAAAGTAATGGTAAAAGGAACGAGTAAGACTGAGTATAGCCAGCTAAGACTGAGATTAAGACTATGAAATCCTAGATACCCTCGAAGTAGACTAGGAGATTGAGCAAAAATATGGAAGATCAAGTAAGGCTGAGTAAGAATGAGAAAGACTGAAAAAGGATGAGTAAGGTTGATAGACTCGATAAGGTTGAGTAAAAGTGAATAAGGCTAAGTAATGAAAAAAAATATGAACAAGACTGATTAAGGCCGATAAATGATTAATATGATGGAATAGTAGTGAAAAAGACTGACGAATACTAAGGAAGGCTGAGAAAAACTTAATAATGTTTTGAATCAGACTGAATACGGATAAAATAGGACGAAGAAAGATGCCTAAGACTTAGTATCAAAGACAGAGGAAGACTGAGCAAGACTTAGACTGAATGAATTTGTACAATGTAGCATAAGAGAACTTGGGGAATATGATTAGAGTATTCATGTGTGTGTGTGTGTGTGTGTGTGTGTGTGTGTGTGTGTGTGTGTGTGTGTGTGTGTGTGTGTGTGTGTGTGTGTGTGTGTGTGTGTGTGTGTGTGTGTGTGTGTGTGTGTGTGTGTGTGTGTGTTTTCTCAGGTTCTGAGGAAACACAGTAGTGATGAATGCCTGAAGCGTAAGGAAGTATTCAAATGCTTGCATACTCGTAGTAAGATTAACTTTAAACTCGTGTTTTCGTTACCTCCCAGCATCCACCTGCCAGCTTGTGCCTCCCACCATCCACCTCCCAGCATCCACCTCTCAGCATCCACCTGCCAATGCGTATTTCCCAACATCCACTTCCAGCATGTTGTACCTTCCAACATCCCTTTCTTACAACACTGACCTTCCAACATCAACCTCCCAGCGTCTACTTCCCAACACCTTCCTCCCAACATGTACACCTAACATTATTCTCTTCCCCTCTCCTCCCATTCACGTCTGGCAGCTCACTCTCCCTGTGATAGACAGCAGTGACCCCTCGGCCTAGTTTTATCTTAATGTGGAAAATGGGACCTGCCAGCCCCCTGCACCTTACTGACCTACAGACTATGGTGAAAATAAAAATAAATATAAACAGAGGCAGGGTTATTTCTGTGTGTGTGTGTGTGTGTGTGTGTGTGTGTGTGTGTGTGTGTGTGAGAGAGAGAGAGGGAGAGTAGTTCTGTCTCACCCCTCCCCCCACACGCGCACAGACCACCAGTATTATTGCCTCCTAAGTTTTCCATACTTAAACTTCCCCAACAGGACTTGCGGAGGACAAACTAATTTGAAAGTAAAGAGGTAAACAAGATCTGCGAGGCGTGCACGAGTGTGTGAGAAGAGAGAGAGAGAGAGAGAGAGAGAGAGAGAGAGAGAGAGAGAGAGAGAGAGAGAGAGAGAGAGAGAGAGAGAAAGTTGCCTTATAGAGTTCTTTCTCGGACTTTGCCTCACATTCTTCCTCCCCCTCTCTCTCTCTCTCTCTCTCTCTCTCTCTCTCTCTCTCTCTCTCTCTCTCTCTCTCTCTCTCTCTCTCTCTCTCTCTACACCCCGAAATGATAAAGGACGGGGATGGAAGATGCAATGAGAGCACGGGAGGAAGATGGAGGAACAGGACAAGAGAGAGAGAGAGAGAAACACTGTACGTTAGCTAGGGGGAGAAGGGAGACGATGGCCAGGAGAGAGGAGAGACAGCGAAGGAGGAGGAAGAGGAAGAGGAGGAGGAGGAGGAGGAAGAGCGAGACAGGAAAGGGTGGTGGAGATATATAAGGAAAAACGAATGAAGTAGTGTAGTGAAGTATGGAGAATAAGTCTAAAGGCAAATGGAATGGAAGGGAACAAATAGAATGAAGATGAAAGAGAGGGAGGGAAGGCAAAGGAAAGATGAGAGACAGAGACAGAGACAGAGACAGAGAGAGAGAGAGAGAGAGAGAGAGAGAGAGAGAGAGAGAGAGAGAGAGAGAGAGAGAGAGAGAGAGAGAGAGAGAGAGAGAGAGAGAGAGAGAGAGAGAGAGAGAGAGAGAGAAAACGACAGGGAGGAATGGAAAGTGCGAGGGAGGAGATGCAGCGACGGGGAAGAGAGGGAAGAGCTGGCACGGATTAATAAAACAGACGACGTGAGGAAGGAAGTGGAAGAAAAGAAGAAAAAGAAGAAAGGAGGTGAAATAACAGTAAAATAATAAGGTTAAGGAAACAAAGGCTACCACATGTCTGAGGTGAATCCTTGACCTGACCTATAATTTGACCCGCGACACACACACACAAACACACACACACACACACACACACACACACACACACACACACACACACACACACACACACACAAAGGGAAGAGGAGGAGGAGGAGGAGAGTCACGAGCGAGCACGGAATAATCTGATTACAGCAGAATTCAATGTTCCACTGAGGAAAAAAGTTTTAATGAAACTTTTTCCGGCTAAACTTATTCTCATGTGAGCGAGGGAGGCGGCCGGCGTGCTTGAGGCGGGAGTCGGGGGGCGTGTCGGGCCTCTGCTTCTGCCGGTGGAACACTAACACGCAACCTTTACACCCTGCTCACCGCGGCAGGAAGAAAGGAAGGCGTGCAGAGCGGAAGGGGTGACGAAGGGGAAGACGGAGGGGAAGACGAAGGGGAAGAGGAAGGGAAGAACGAAGGGAAAGACGAAGAAGACGAAGGGAAGACGGAAGAGGCTGACAAGGGAAAGACGGAGCGGAAGACGGAGGGAAAGACGGAGGGAAAGACGAAGAGAAAGACGAAGGGAAAGACGAAGGGGAAGACGGAGAGAAAGACGGAGGAAAAGACGAAGGGGAAGAAAAAGAAGACGAAGGAAAAACGGAAGAGGCTGACAAGGGGAATACAGAAGGACAGACGAAATGGAAGACGAAAGGAAGGACGAAGAAGACGAAAGAGAAGACGAAGGGGAAGACGGAGAGGAAAGGTCAGGAGTGGTGTTGGGGATAAAGAGAAGGAGAAACAGCCCTCAAGGAGAGACTCGGCTGCTTATCCTCCCATGAATGCCTCGCTAATTTAATGCTGAAAGTTGGCCCGCGAGGTCGGCGATGAGGGCACGCAGGGAGTCCGGGGGAGGGCGCTGCGGCCTGAGGTGCGACTCTTAACTATTACTTACATTTGCTGGAATATCCCCGAAATTTAAACCTACCAGCATGAAAACTTGAAACGCCACAGTACGTAACATTTCTTTAAAGGCGCTGCAATCAACTGCCAACACTTTTTTTTCGTTTTTTTTGTGTCCGAACATTTTATCTAGCCTAAAATAACGCCAGAACTTTTAGATTCCAGCATGGTAACTGAAAAATTCAACAGTGTCTGAAATTTGTTGACACAGTAACCAACCAATGTAATTTTTCTTTTCATTTTAATCTCCTAAAATAACATCTAGAAATTAAAACCCTCCTACGAACACACACACACACACACACACACACACACACACACTCATACAAACACACACACAAAAAAAAAGAATATATATAATATCTAAAACATGTAGGCACTGTAACCAACCAATACCATTCTTGTCTTCCTCTTTCCTGCACCTTAACTTTTACTTCCCCTAAAAACGACAAAATATATTCTTCCCTTAAGAAAACTAAAAACTTTACATTCGCTACAATACTTAAAAGAATAAAATCAACCAATACCCTTCTTTTCTCATTTCCAAGTGCGTGTGTCACATTTTGAACTAACTTCCCCAAAGGAAAATTAAATATAGCTAAAATACTAAAATGAACAAAATTATCTATTACCACTTTCCTCTTTTTTTTTTTTTTGCACCTTTGAAAAAAAAATTATCTTGAGAAAACTAAAAAAAAAAAAGTTACATTCGCTAAAACACTTTAAAAAATATATATCTTGAGGAGACAAAAAAAAAAAACATTCGCTAAAACACTTAAACAAAATCAACAAGCACCGTATTTTTTTTTTTTTTCTCCTTCCCAGCACGCGTGTACAATTTTAAACTGAAACTACCCAAAACAAAACTAAAATCTCCTCTGTAGCTAAAATACTTAAATAACTAAATTCAATCAGTAACAATTTTCTAATTTCCCAGCGCGCGTGTACATTTTTTACTTAAACCTCCCAAAAATTACAAAAAAAAAAAAATAGATCAAATACTTAAAATAAAATAAAATAAACAGTCCCTTTTTTTTCACTTCCCAGCGTGCGTGTACTATACCCATTTCGGGAAGATTCACTGCAAGCAAGGCAGGGGCGGTGTTAACAGGCGCTGGTACACGGCATGTTAATCAAGGTGGCTCCCTTTTTTCAAGACAAATGGTGCTTCCGAGGTGCTTCACTTGACCGAAATCGCAATCCATGTTAATAGAGAGCATGTGGGTGGTGGCTCTCTATGACCTACGGGTATTCCTTCATAAATAAGAGGTGGTGTGTGTTTAGAAGAGTGTTTTCTGACGTGAAGTGGACAGGGCTATCAGTGAAGTATGATTTTTGTGTTAGCCTTTATAGTATTAGTTCACTTTATAAAGATCCTCTCTCTCTCTCTCTCTCTCTCTCTCTCTCTCTCTCTCTCTCTCTCTCTCTCTCTCTCTCTCTCTCTCTCTCTCTCTCTCTCTCTCTCTCTCTCTCTCTCTCTCTCTCTCTCTCTCTCTCTCTCTCTCTCTCTCTCTCTCTCTCTCTCTCTCTCTCTCTCTCTCTCTCTCTCTCTCTCTCTCTCTCTCTCTCCTCTCTGAAGTATGGGAAGGGGCCATGAGTGAGGCGCCTATTCGGGGATTTACAGGGGGAGTGCTAACAGTCGCTGGCCAGAGCACAGGTGCGGCCAAAGCCAGGTGTTACATTGCGCTGACTTGTTGGCACAGCGCGATGGTCCCTGTTGACGGCGCTCTGGGGATGTTTGGGGAGATGGGGGATGGTGGGAGGAAGGGGGGATGATTCTCTCTCTCTCTCTCTCTCTCTCTCTCTCTCTCTCTCTCTCTCTCTCTCTCTCTCTCTCTCTCTCTCTGGCGGATCTCAAAACCAACTTCACTGACAAAAATACACCTTACCTTAACTAGCCATAAACTATCTAATCTTAAACTAACTAATATTTTACTAACCTTAAATTTTATCCCAACAAATCCTAAACTTTATACAAGCTGATCCTAAAAATTCGTATTTTGCTTTAAGAACATAAGAACATAAGAAATAAGGGAAGCTGCAAGAAGCGACCAGGCTTACACGTGGCAGTCCCTGTATGAAATATACCTACCTATTTCCACCTATCATCCCCATCCATAAACCCGTCTAATCTTCTCTTAAAGCACCCTAATGTCCTAGCACTAACAACATGATTACTGGGTCCGTTCCACTCATCTACCACTCTATTTGAGAACCAATTTCTTCCTATTTCTTTCTTAAATCTAAGTTTTTTCAAGTTTGAACCCGTTATTTCTTGTTCTATCCTGGCTGTTGATCCTAAGAATTTTGCTTACATCCCCCTTGTTATAACCCTTATACCACTTAAAGACTTCTATCAGGTCCCCTCTTAACCTACGTTTCTCTAAAGAATGTAAATTTAACAGCTTCAACCTCGCCTCGTAAGGAATACTCCTCATCCCTTGTATCCTTTTTAGTCATCCTCCTCTGTACTGATTCTAATAAACCTATACCTTTCCTGTAATGTGGGGACCAGAACTGCACAGCGTAGTCTAGATGAGCTAACAATAACTCCTAAACTTTGCTTTCACATAAAAAAAAAAAAAGGCATTCACATAAAAAAAATAAAAAAAAAAAGGCAATCACAATAATCTTCATCCACTTGTTGTCTTTCTGTCGTTTCTCTCGCTACCTCAACCGATAAAAGACTAAGCAAAAGTTACGCTTAATGTTATATGTTTGCTCTTATGTCATGATTTTTTTTCCTTACCGCTCAAAATTACGTCCTTTCAGAGCCAGATGACACTGAAAACACATTCCCCATCATTCTTACAGAAAACATGGAAGAAGGAAAACTAATCATCCCTTCCTTACATTAATCCTTAAACACATAAAAACATTCTAAAATTATGTATAAACGTTTAAACTCTTCATTACCCCCTAAATTTTTCCTCCCCATCCCTCCTCTCGTGGCTTTGAAACCTTCACAAACATCTTATTACACCTCGACTCCCTCCTCTTACCATCTCCTCTTGCTCTTGCTTCTCCTCCTTATACCTGCTTCTTCCCTCCCCAAGTCATCACCACACTCATAACACTCACTTTCCTGGCTCTCATTTTCCCTATCGCCTCCTCCCACATGGCCTCTTCGTTATCTTTCAATCGGTCGCACACTTTCATTTCCCTCCAGAACGTATTTCAGCGCCTCCACAATGCTATTTCCAAGGGAACTACTTTCTCAGCCACGTTCATTGTTGACTCCGAAGCTGCCGCCCCTTCCACGTTACTTCTCCCTCCCGTACCTCCTCCCTATCTGTTATTCCTCCTCCTGCTACCCTCCTCCCCCTGTCTTCTCTGTTCCTTCTCCTCCCTCTCTTCCCTTCATCCCCCAGACTCCTGCATCACGTTATTCCCGTTGCTCTCT
Organism: Scylla paramamosain; assembly: GCF_035594125.1. Classification (NCBI taxonomy): domain Eukaryota; kingdom Metazoa; phylum Arthropoda; class Malacostraca; order Decapoda; family Portunidae; genus Scylla; species Scylla paramamosain. Next base: position 13,418,446 of record NC_087177.1, read on the forward strand.
CCCTCTTCCCCTGTCTCCCTCTCCTCCTCCATCTCTTCTGCCGCCTCCCCCTCTCCCGCTCTCCCTAACTAACACAAAGCCCTTTAACAAACAAGCCTCCCCTCCTCTCCCTTCCTTAACAATGTATAAACTGGAGATTACAATTACTACTGCGGCCTGACAATATAGTTAGTTACCACACCTACTACTACTACTACTACTACTACTACTACTACTACTACTACTACTTCTACTACTACTACCACTATTACTTCTACTACTACTATTACTACTATTTTTCCTCCCCCTCCTCCTCCTCCTCCTCTCCCCCTCCTCCTCCTCCTCCTCTTCGTGTATGGGATTTACAAACGCCCCAAAGGGAAGGAGGAGACGTTCGAATATTGGAAGATTAATATTTCCACTAAAGTTTCCCCCCAGAGCATAAAGTCCGCCTGTATTTTTCTTTTTCCCTTCTCCTCCTCCTCCTCCTCCTCCTCCTCCTCCTCTCCTCCTGTTGTGTATGTGAATAGAGAGGGAAAAAATAAAGGTAAAAAAAAACTTACAAGCGAAGATCACTACCAGTATTTTGGGGAGGAGAGAGAGAGAGAGAGAGAGAGAGAGAGAGAGAGAGAGAGAGAGAGAGAGAGAGAGAGAGAGAGAGAGAGAGAGAGAGAGATTTGCAGGATTTTTTTTTTTTTACTGTTTGTTTGTATGTTTGTTTGTCTGTTTCCTGTCATTACCTGTCCGGATACGAAAGAAGGAAAAAAAATACAACTTTTCCACGAACACCGACAATTGTAACCATTTTTCCTTCCTTGTGATACTTGCAGACATATTTACTTTATTTTTTTTTCAATCTCGTATGTCTCGTAATTAAAAAAGAA
>NC_087177.1:13421808-13439308 GCF_035594125.1 Scylla paramamosain
GGCACCTCGTGAACCGCGGTGAACCACGACTCGGGTCAGGAAATGAGTACCTGGAAGTGGTAGTTGCTTCATCAGTAAATGTAGGTACCGGTGACATTATAATAATACATCACAATTTTCACCGGTGTCGCTACTGCCTTAAAAACATTAAAAAAAAAAAAAAAAAAAAAAAAAAAAACGTATTTGATTCGTTAAAATACCAAACATTTTTTTAATACGTACTGCACCTTGATACGACAGCCATTATCATATTGAATGTCATTATGTCAACAGCTGTACTTTCGTGAGCACTTTTTCTTATCAACAATATAAAAGGAATTAAACTACTTGTATAGCTGAAAGAGCACATGAATCGTAATGTCAGTGTCAGAGCGTCCTTCTCTGAAAGAAAGTATAGGGTTATCAAAACATTCTTCTATTCTTGTCACACTGCATTATACACTCATAAAATTTTATTCATAGTAGCTTATATATTAAGAATCTAAAAAAAATTGCAATCATTCCCGTGTTTTTATTTTTATTTGTTTTTCTCTCCATTTACTACCACTTTTATTAATCTAACTGCAGCAATCTCGAAGTGATTCTTGCAACATTTCATTAGATCTAAAAAAAAATCACTACATTGGAACAGCAAATTCTGCTAACAATTACTCAATTCTTTCTCTTTTCATTTTTGTTTCCCTTTGCAATCAAACTAAGGGTCATTCCAGCAAGACTCCATTTTGCCCAGAACAATCACCACATTCGTACCAGAACTTTGCACCAACAAATTCTCTCTACGAGTATTCAATTTTGCAAGCACACTAGACGCACAGGCAACAGCAATCTCCACTTGTCCTCAATGAATGTACCTGACAGGGGAAAAGTGCTTCAGAAATATGACTATCCTGTTTCGCAGCTCACAGACACGTTACGCAGTTTTTACCACAAGATACCCGACGCATACCTTCATGGAATAACAAAGTAACGTAGCAGCGCAGAGTAGAGGACAAGGAACCCCACCCACTGCCACACTGCAGGAATAATCTTTATTTGATGAAAATCACATTAGTGTTTCTTTAATCGAATTTTCTTTCATTTAATTCAATTTCCTGTTTTAGTTTACTCTCATGTTTCGAGTAATTAGTTAGTAGATTATTTTTATTCAAGAAGGGCTCTAGCTAAGGATAATAAAAACAGGTTGAAAAAAAAAGCCCAGTAAAGGTGCAAGGTGTCTTGAAACACCTCTCTTGAAGGAATTTAAGTCATAAAAGAGTATTAGTCATATGCTCGCATTTAATGCACTAACTAAATGGTTGACTGAATAAATTAATGAATCTAATGTCTTCCTTTACACCTAATATTCTACTGTAAAGGTGAATGAATGCGTCATCCGCCGCAGGTGAGAGATTCAATCAAGAGTAAGTGCACCTTTTTTTCCTTGCACTTGCTACTCGTTACTGCTGACGCCACGCCTGTAAATACCAGCACACCAACTACACCAGATGCATCAGAGACCATTCTTAGTTACTAGAGATGTTCGGTACAGTAGCGGCACTAGCATGTGATCTGTATGGCGTGTGAATTCATTTGTGTTTAGAGATCCTTTTCTCAATAATCACTGACTTCGCCCAGTTTACAATCATCTTTATTAGTCAGGGAAGAAGTTGGAAGGCATATGATTTTTTTTTTTTTTTCATGTAGGAAGGACACTGGCCAAGGACAAAAAAAAATCCAATAAAAATTTTTTTTTTTAAATGCCCAATGAAATACCAGTCCCATAAAAGGGTCAAAGTAGTAGTCAAAAATTGATTAATAAGTGTCTTGAAACCTCCCTCTTTAAGGAATTCAAGTCATAGGAAGTATAAATACAGAAGCAGGCAGGGAGTTCCAGAGTTTACCAGAGAAAGGGATGAATGATTGAGAATACTGGTTAACTCTTGCGTTAGAGAGGTGGACAGAATAGGGGTGAGAGAAAGAAGAAAGTCTTGTGCAGCGAGGCCGTGGGAGGAGGGGAGGCATGCAGTTAGCAAGATCAGAAGAGCAGTTAGCATGAAAATAGCGGTAGAAGACAGCTAGAGATGCAACACTGCGGCGGTGAAAGAGAGGCTGAAGACAGTCAGTTAGAGGAGAGGAGTTGATGAGACGAAAAGCTTTTGATTCCACCCTGTCTAGAAGAGCAGTATGAGTGGAACCCCCCCAGACATGTGAAGCATACTCCATACATGGACAGGTAAGGCCCTTGTACAAAGTTAGCAGCTGGGAGGATGAGAAATACTGGCGGAGACGTCTCAGAACACCTAACTTCATACAAGCTGTTTTAGCTAGAGATGAGATGTGAAGTTTCCAGTTCAGATTACAAGTAAAAGGACAGACCAAGGATGTTCAACGTAGAAGAGGGGTACAGTTAAGTATCACTGAAGAAGAGGGGATAGTTGTCTGGAAGGCTGTGTCGAGTTGATAGATGGACGAATTGAGTTTTTGAGGCATTGAATGATACTAAGTTTGGTCTGCCTCAATGAGAAATTTTAGAGAGATCAGAAGTCAGGCGCTCTGTGGCTTCCCTGCGTGAAATGTTTACCTCCTGAAGGGTTGGACGTCTATGAAAAGACGTGGAAAAGTGCAGAGTGGTATCATCAGCGTAGGAGTGGAAAACTATAAAGTAGGAGTGGAAAACTGATAAACTAAAACAAAAATTTGATTAGAAAAAGGTGATAGGCAACAATTAGTTCCCTTGATCTCTTTTGTCAGAGTACAAGTCAGAACATGTAGGAATGTTACTAGATAAAATGAAATTTCAGGAGATAGGAAAAACTACTTCACAAATGAGATTGCAAATGAGTTTAACTCAGCGGGAACATGACAAGTGAACAGATTATAATTACGTACAAGAGAATGTTGGACGACAGAGGGTAAGGTAAGTTTTGAGTGTTCAGGGGTTACTATGTTTATGTCAACTCTCCATCTGGATTCTTAATTTATTATGTTCTCGACACTTTCAATAACATTCAGTTCCTGTACAGTGTGTTTTCAGCATCATGTGTCTGCAGTTCCATGCTTAAAAAATATCACTTTGATAGCATTCAGTTTCTGTATCTTGTGGTTTCAATATCCTGTTTTCAGTTCTTTAACTCAACAATATCAGTCACTATTATTATATCAGAACATCTAACGCCACGTGGAAGAAAAAGATGAAAATAAGAGGATCGGTTTTCAGACGATCCAAAAACAATTTTACAGTTTCTTAACACAATGTCAATACGACGAAATCCTATTTATTTCACGAGGAAGCAGCTTCAGGACTCTTACTGAATTTTCCCTTAGAACGCAAGGGACCAACTCGCCTTTCACTAATAGTTTTACAACAGTCGTGTTCGTGTCCCCGACCCTGGCGCTGACTGACACAGCAAGGTGCTTCGCTTTATTTTGTATTCCTGTCGTAAACATCCTTCAGTACAAACAACATTATTAATTTAATTTAATTTTTCGTGTTCCAGAAGTACATATTCTTCAATACAAGAAACACTACTTCCAAGATTTTTTTATTTTTTTTTTTTTATAGGGAACCCCTTTAAAAAAACATTGTAGTTTTAGTACAATTTAGTACTATATTACTAACATTTATTTTTCCAGACAGATATTCTTTTCTAAACCAATTGCATCTGTGTGTTTCTCTAGTTCCTCCTTAGCCTGGCCAAGTTCAAGGTGATGTTTTCACATACTTCATAATATTCATACGCTCCCCGACAGTTTTACACTCAGCGGGTCTGAAATATGTCTTGCTCTCACACTTTGCATTTCCTGACTCCCACACGCGCCTAGTTGTGTTTCTCTCTCGGCATGATTCTGTTCCTCCACTTTTACATGACTCTCTCTGCATGATTCTATTTCTCCACCTTGAGACTAAAATTATTTCAACATACCTGCAGAACACAGCTTTTCATTGACAAAACTGATTTTATTATACTAGAATTTCTTCTTTCTCTAAATAACATGATTACTTTCTATATGACTTTTTTTTTCTATGCTTCTGACTTGGAATACTACAGTCGAAAAATATAAAGACGCGGGTAAAACTAAACTTATTTCTATTAACGTGATAATTCTACACGATTTTGCTTTTTTTCTACATTTCTATGACTAACTGTTTCTATCGAGAAATATCAAGACGTAGAGCTAAATTGACTATAATGATTTTCTTACTAAACTCTCTAATACCTTCCCTATCTATTATTACGACGCAGTAATCAAGTGGACTTTCATATATAATGTATGTAACCCTTGACAAAACATCCTTTACATTAAAAAAAAGACACTTGAGTAAGACATGCGTGGCTTATCTGTCAGATCATCACACTGACCTTCAGCGGCGACACGACGAAGGGAGAAGCTCAGATTGATTACCCTAGCACACTCTGTCATGGCCTTGAGCAGAACCCGTGGATTTTAAGGCCAGCAAACTTACATACACGCCAAGGAGGTGCAATGCTAACTTCCTGGCACGAAATTGGTCCCACGTAGCAGGTAACAGACACATATCGACTGGAATACGACAGTGGACAAGCAAGCAACGCACACACACACACACACACACACACACACACACACACGCATCCAGGTCTTATATGTACATTCAGTTGCTTGATTACTTGATAGCCTTCGTATATTTGCAGTTTCCGTCAATCCCTTTAACTTTCTCACGTTATCTTCGTGTTGTTCAAGTCTAACTGATCCACGGAATTCCTAACACTAAGGCTTGACCAGATCTCTATTTCTCTTAAGGTTATTCCACTACAACACACAAATATCCCACAATCGTCTATCCTAATGCAATAATTCCTAAATTCTAATGTTATATTTCCATTCCATATAAGTTACCCATGGAACTCTTCATAATGCTTAACTAGATTTTATAGATTTTAATTCCACTGAAGATTATTACATTTCAACCCACACATGTCTAACAATTGTGAACTCTAATACAATTATTTCAACATTTCGACGTCACATTGGTAATGCACAAGAATTCTTGGCACTAAAGTTTAACTAAACCTTAATTCCACTGAAGTTTATTATATTTCATCCTACATATGCTTAATAATTATACATTCTAATGCAATAATTCCAACATTCTCACGTCAAGTCCACTTTACACAAATACTAACTTACGTAATGAGTGACACTATAAACCCACGCAATACATGGAGAGATTCAGTGCCGCTGGCTTACTCTGCTTCAGTCTACACACTCACACAAACACACAATTCATACAGTAATCCTCATCTCGCGTGGGATTCACATTGCACAAACATAAATGACCCACTGAATTTCTCACACTGTAGCTTTAAGGCATACTCGCTGAATCTTCGTTCCGCTGAGGTTTACTCTTTTCCATCCCAAGCATAACTAACATTATCACCCAATCTTGTTCGTGTGGGATTAGCATTACAAGGTGACCCATGGAATGTCTGACTCAGACTGGATACACAAATCGAGTTTCAGTCTTTCTGACGTATAATATTTTTCTCTACCCTAGACGTATCCAGCATTTATATATTCTAATCCTGTCGTGTGGGATTAACATTGCAGTGACCCACGGAATGCCTGACACTAAGACCCTAAGATACACAAATCAAGGTCCAGTTCTGCTTGGTGTAAATTTTTTTTTTTTTTATTCCAGACATAACCGCCATTTCTATCTCGTAATCTCTTCGCAAGGGATTCACTACACATGTAAAAATGGTTCACAAAATATCTGACGCTAAAACTATAACACACAAATCGTGGTCCAATTCTACTGAAGTTGAATATTTTTTTGTTACGCCAAACATAACTAGCATTTCTATCTTCTATTCTTTCCATGTGAGATAAACACTGCACGAATAGATTTGGCTCACGGAATATCTGACGCTAAAATTCTAAGATACACAAACTGAGGTTCAATTATCCTTAAATTTATTTGACTTCATCCTACACGTATCCAATTTATTTTCTAGCGCAACAATTCCAATCTTCCCCCTTCAAATTCCTCCTGTACATATACTGACCACGGAATATCGGCCACAAAAGATACACAGAATACGAAATTATCACAAAGGAAGAGCAAGCAGCATCACATCCATTAGTCATTAAGAAGCTGGTACTAATATCATTACCTAATGTGGAAAATAAAGGTAAAGGTATAAAATAAACACAAATGAAGAACAAATTATACTTCAGTCATAGTTCTTATAGATCTATTAGTAATAAGCTACACTATCTGATCCAAGCTACGAAATGTACGACAGTAAAGGCGAAGGCTCCTGCTCACAACTGCCATTTCGTTCAGCATGACATTTAATTCATTTATAATTTATAACATTTACTCTAAAAGCATCACATTTGTTGGATATGACAAGACTCTTCTTTGTTACAGGGTACGAGAAAGATTTAGGAGTTATAGTTAGCTCTGAACTCCGTCTAGGGAAACAATGCATAGAAGCCAGAAACAAGGCAAATAGGGTACTAGGATTCATTTTTAGGAGTGTTAAAAGTAGAAGGCCGGGAGTAATATTAAAGTTATACTTGGCGCTGGTCAGACCTCATCTAGACTACGCGGTGCAGTTCTGGTCCCCACATTACAGGAAAGATATAGGTCTATTAGAATCAGTACAAAGGAGAATGACTAAAAGGATACAGGGGATGAGGAGTATCCCTTACGAGGCGAGGTTGAAGCTGTTAAATTTACATTCTTTAGAGAGACGTAGGTTAAGAGGGGACCTGATAGAAGTCTTTAAGTGGTATAAGGGTTATAACAAGTAAGCAAAATTCTTAGGATCAGCAACCAGGGTTAGAACAAGAAATAACGGGTTCAAGCTTGAAAAATTAAGGTTTAGGAAGGAGATAGGAAAAAATTGGTTCTCAAACAGAGTGGTAGATGAATGGAACGGACTCAGTAATCATGTAGTTAGTGCTAGGACACTAGAGAGCTTTAAGAGAAGATTAGACAAGTTTATGGATGGGGATAACAGATGGAAATAGGTAGGTGTGTTTCATACAGGGACTGCCACGTGTAAGCCTGGTCGCTTCTTGCAGCTTCCCTTATTTCTTATGTTCTTATGTTCTTATGTTGAGATACATAAGAGAGTACAGGCGAAAGCTCGTCTCCGTCTATCGGAGACGAGCCAGTGTTTAATATTTCCTCTGTTTCAACTAAAATACATATCCTCCTCTTCTCCCTCCTTCCCTACACGCCTCATCATCAGTTATATATAAACTACCTTGGTTCTCCCTCCCCCACCCTCATCACTAGTTAATCACCATCACGTCTGTATTTCCAAACCCCAACAACCTTCATCCATTCCTTAAGCCTCTTTCTCACTTCCCTCTCTCCCTTTCCGCCTCTCCCTTTCCTTCTCCCTTTCCGTCTCTCCCTTTCCCTTTCCCTATTCTCCTCCGGACACGCGTTCAAGGCCGTAGGGGAGAACAGAAGGGAACAGAGAGCTTCTGAATATTTTTACCTCCCCTCGGTCTCTTTCCCTCCTCCTCCTCCTCTCTCCTCCTGTAGTAAGGCGTGCGTAAAGAAATCACATAAAGATCAGGACACTTTTTTGCAGCGCAGTCTTCCGTGGAAGTGAACAGAAAACGGGGATACAGAAGTACTTTTCTTAAACTGGACTTTCTCATTTCGCCGTTCTATTTTTTTTTTTTAACACGCTCTCTCTCTCTCTCTCTCTCTCTCTCTCTCTCTCTCTCTCTCTTTGCCTTTCTCTTTTCTTTTTTGTTCGCATCGGATTCTTTCGTTACCTTCCTCATTATTTTTGTCTTCTTCCTGTCCTTTGTTTAATATTTCCGTGGTTCTTCTTTTACTTCTTTTTTTGTGTGTTTCTGTTTTCTTTAATTATTTTCTTCCTTTTCTCATCTCATCTCTCTCCCTCTCTCTCTCTCTCTCTCTCTCTCTCTCTCTCTCTCTCTCTCTCTCTCTCTCTCTCTCTCTCTCTCTCTCTCTCTCCTTTGCGTGTGGTTTGTGGAGGTGAGAGCAACGTGTGTGTGTCACGCTCTCACTTCTTGTCCCACCGCAGTCTCAATACCCGCCAGGAAGGTGACAAATATTGCCTACCCTTGAGAGAGAGAGAGAGAGAGAGAGAGAGAGAGAGAGAGAGAGAGAAGGGGGGGGGGTTACAAGGCAAGAAACACTCTAGGAAAAGGTTTGCGTGTATGTGCGTGCGTGTGTGTGTTTCTTATTATCTTTCCGTCTTCCTCTATTACTCTATTTGCTCTTCCTCCAAGTTTATTCTACATCCTTTTATGCACTGTTCTTTCCTCCCCTTCCTCCTTCCGCTCCATCTCTAACCTCAGCATTATTCTTTCTCCCTTCCCAATTCCCCTCTCCCTTCCTCTTTCCCTCTTCCTCGTTTCTCCTACTTCATATAATTATTTTCTCATTCCCCACCGTCCTTCCTTGCTCTTCTTCCCTCTTTTCTTGCTTTTTTATTTCCTGCCTTGTTCCTCTCCTCTTTCTCCATTATTTCCTAATCACTTTTCATCCTCTTGCTTTCTTTACTTTGCCTTTCTCTCTTCTCTTCTCTTGTTTGCTGCAGATTCTTTCGTTATTTTTCCTCATCATTTTTGTCTTCTTCCCGTCCTTTGTTTAATATTTCCGTGTTCTTTTCTCCTTTTTTTCTTCTGCTTTTTTTAATTCTTTCTCTTTAGTTCTCTCTCTCTCTCTCTCTCTCTCTCTCTCTCTCTCTCTCTCTCTCTCTCTCTCTCTCTCTCTCTCTCTCTCTCTCTCTCTCCCCTTCACTTTTCCAGGCAACACACACACACACACACACACACACACACACACACACACACAGTTATTTTGTCTCTATAATTACTAAACAACAAAAAATAAAATAACACACGAAGCCAATGTACATATATCAATCAAATCAAAATTATATCAACACATTTTGTTAGTATTCATTTCCCTCATTTTTTCCCCTCACACCCTTTCATTTATTTATACATAGTGAGTATACGGTGGTGATGGTGGTGGTGGTGATGGTGATGGTGGTGGTGGTAGGAGAAAGAAAAGATGTGGTTTGTTTAGAAATTTAGAGTGACTGACTGTGTGAGTGAGTGATGGACTGATTGAGTGAACGAGTGGGTGGGTGGTGAGTGAGTGAATAAGTGAGTGATAAGGAATGAGAGACAGAAGGCAAGGAATGTGGAAAGGAAAGAGAGAGAGAGAGAGAGAGAGAGAGAGAGAGAGAGAGAGAGAGAGAGAGAGAGAGAGAGAGAGAGAGAGAGAGAGAGAGAGAGAGAGAGATACACAGAGACAGATGCAGAGAAACACACAAAGACAAAGAGACAGAAGAGAGTAACAGGGACAGGGACGAGGAAGATGACAGGTAAATGGCGGCGACGGTTGGCAGGGGCGTCAGGAAAACGAGCGAGATGAGTGAGTCTAATCATTGCTGATGGGAGAAAAGGCAAGCGTCGCCTCATTAAGATGATTGCTTGATAAAGGCTAATGCTGCCGCCCCGAGCCTTAATTAACTGCATCTACTTTATGGAATACCTCACCGCCCTACGTGGTATTTATAAGACCGAACATATGCAGACGATCCTGACTCATTCTGTGCCAGACTTTACTACACTGATGCTTGAGAGAGACGTGGTGGTGGTGGTGGTGGTGGTGTGAGAGTGAAGGGAATGGGAAATAAGTTAAAGGGATGTGAGTGGTGATGGCAGCGAATGAGAGGCTGGGAGTGAGTTTTGAGAAGTAGGGGTGTTGTATGTGAGCTGGGAGAGAGGAGAGAGGAGTGAGGGGGGAGGGAAGAGGTGTAGGAGGAAGGCATGGCGGTGCATAAGAGGTGTTAGGCATGAGGGAAGGAAAAGGAATGTAAGGAGATGAGGATGAGGGAAAAAAACAGGGTGTGGTGTGGAAAAGGGAAGGAAGGATAGCCAGGGTAGAGATGTGTATGAGAGAGAGAGAGAGAGAGAGAGAGAGAGAGAGAGAGAGAGAGAGAGAGAGAGAGAGAGAGAAATATTTACTTAATACTCCATTATCTCATCTCACATTATTTCCACAATTACATCAAAGTTAATTACATGACATTTCTATACACAGTTCAATACGATCCAACCAATCACATGAGAACCAATCAATCAATTACTCAACCCACCATCCTGCCAAGCCGAGTCAACCCACCTAGTGCCATCTCACCTCATCCCTTCATAAGTACACCAAGAAACCAGACAGCAATAAGCCAGAAACGAGAGACAACTACCCCAACAAGCAACACCCGCAACAGCACCACCAAACCAAGCCAGCAAGCAAGCAGTAAGCCACAACCGCACCAACAGTACTCCACCACCACCACCACCAAGCCACCAGGAGCAAGCAAGCAGGCCAGGAGCAGTAAGCAGGGCAAACTATGTTAATTAAGGAGTCACTTTCTCCACCCCACGTCTATAATTTCTCCTTAACGGCCGTGCCACCAATTCCCCGCGGCTCAGTATTACCACCTGAGAGGGCTAGCTACATTGGTTAATAGCGCCCGCAAAGCCCTCCGCCGGGGATCCATGGGCCTGCTCGTGCATGGCTTGTAATCCCCAGCACAGTGACCTATCCTGCAGGGAGCGGAGAATCTGGAGGCTGGGGATGAGATGCTGAGGTGCTGGTGGGGATGAAGTGTTGGGAAGTTTGGTAGTGGTTGTGGTGGTGGTGGTGGGGATGAGGTACTGGTAGAGAGATCGGTAGTGGTGCGGGTGAGGTGGTGGTAGGGAAGAGATGTTAGTGGTGGGATGAAGTGCTGAGAAGTTTAGGACTGGTAGAGATGATGTGGTGTTGGGGAAAAGGTGTTGTTGGAGTGTTTGAAGTGGTGGTGAGGGTCATGGTGTTGGTGGTGGTGATGGAGACACTTATGAATTTGGTAGTTGTGGGGAGGTGATGATGGAGGATATTGAAGTAATGGTGGTGGTGGTGGTGGTGGTGGTGGTTGCGAAAGTGGTGATGAGTAACAATTTAGGAATGTTTTGGTGATGATTTCTTGTACATCAAAACATTATATTCTCATATTCACGTTCTCATAGTTATTACTCTAAAAGTATTATTTTACACTAATAAATAAACTCTACAAATATGACATACTTGTTCCTCCATCTCCTCCTTTCCTTCCCTTTTCCTTCTACATTTCCTTACTTTTCTTCTCTTTGTTTATATTTCTTCTCGTATCTTCCCATCTAATTAAATTTCCTCATTTTCCTCCTCCTCTTCCTCTTCTCTTCTCTTCTCTCCTCTCCTCCTCCTCCTCCTACTCCCCTTCTCATCCTTTTCCTCCTCCTCCTCTCAGGGTGATCTCCGCGTCGGCCTGAGGTGCCTCAAATAACAGAGTGCCTCGTTCAGTCCTTATCTGTGCGGGCTGTTCACGGAGGCTGTTCATTAGCGATATGGCAGCTCGTGTGTGTGTGTGTGTGTGTGTGTGTGTGTGTCAAGGTCTCTCTCTCTCTCTCTCTCTCTCTCTCTCTCTCTCTCTCTCTCTCTCTCTCTCTCTCTCTCTCTCTCTCTCTCCCTCTTAGATATAATGTAAAACATAATACACAAAAAATTTTTAGTATGTTCACTTTCTCTAAACGTTTCACTAAATAAAATTCTTGATTAGAATGGTACAACAACAACGTAGTAGAACTACTACTACTACTACTAAGAATAGTAATAATAATAATAATAATAATAATAATAATATTAATAATAGCAGTAGTAGTAGTAGTAATAACTTTCTTAAATCTATTAATAGGCATCAAAACTCCAGCCCTCTTTACCCTCCCAATAACAACAATAGCAATACCTTTTCTATCAATTACCAACAATATTTCAATCTTCTCTACTCCTCTGCTTCTCTTCCTTCTCTGTCTCAGACCACCTCCACTTTCTACTACTCATTGCCATTTCTTCCCTTCTTCCCTCCAGTATAGGTATTATCTTTTTTTTTTCATTTCCACACACTCATCTTTTCTCTTGTCCCTCTCCATGTCTTCCGTTCTCCCCTTCATCACCTACCATAGCTATTTTATATCACGTTTTCCCCCCTTTTGAAGTTTCCACTCATCTCTCTGTTAAATCTCCACGTCTCCTTTGACCTACTAAAGGCGTCTTCTATTTATCGTTATCTATTTCAGATCACTGATCTCGTCGAGCAGCCAGAGTTCTATTTACGTCTTAATCTAGATTTACCCTGATCTGAGTGATTCGATCTGGGTGATCTGGCTTCGGAGGTGGGTTATAGCAAACCACACTTGAAGCTGCTGGCGGCGGCTATATTGGCGGCTGAGCAGCTATTACTGGGGACTTTAGGAAAATACACAGCAAGAATACGGTTGATATGTCTGAGGAACAAACTGAATGATAATGAATCGTTGCAAAATGCTGCTGTGTGACAAAAATTCTTGTCCTATCCACTCCTACGCTGATGATACCACCCTGCACTTTTCCATGTCTTTTCACAGACGTCCAACCCTTCAGGAGGTAAACATTTCACGCAGGGAAGCCACAGAACGCCTGACTTCTGATCTTTCTAAAATTTCTGATTGGGGCAGAGCAAACTTGGTATTGTTCAATGCCTCAAAAACTCAATTCCTCCATCTATCAACTCGATACAACCTTCCAGACAACTATCCCCTCTTCTTCAATGACACTCAAATGTCCCCCTCTTCTACACTGAACATCCTCGGTTTGTCCTTTACTTATAATCTGAACTGGAAACTTCACATCTCATCTCTAGCTAAAACAGCTTGTATGAAGTTAGGTGTTCTGAGATGTCTCCGCCAGTTTTTCTCACCCTCCCAACTGCTAACTCTGTACAAAGGCCTTATCCGTCCATGTATGGAATATGCTTCACATGTCTGGGGGTGAGGTTCCACTCATACCGCTCTTCTAGACAGGGTGGAATCAAAGCTTTACGTCTCATCAACTCCTCTCCTTTAACTGACTGTCTTCAGCCTCTCTTTCACCGCCGCAATGTTGCATCTCGAGCTGTCTTCTACCGCTATTTTCATGCTAGCTGCTCTTCTAATCTTGCTAACTGCATGCCTCCCCTCCTCCCGCGGCCTCGCTGCACAAGACTTTCTTCTTTCTCTCACCCCTATTCTGTCCACCTCTCTAACGCAAGAGTTAACCAGTATTCTCAATCATTCATCCCTTTCTCTGGTAAACTCTGGAATTCCCTGCCTGCTTCTGTATTTCTACCTTCCTGTGACTTGAATTCCTTCAAGAGGGAGGTTTCAAGACACTTATTCATCAATTTTTGACTACTGCTTTGACGCTTTTATGGGACTGGCATTTCAGTGGGCATTTTTTTTACTGGATTTTTGTTGCCCTTGGCCAGTATCCTTCCTACATAAAAAAAAAAAAAAAACGGAAAGAAGGAATATAACAAGCCACATCAAGCCTTGGTTTAAAGGGTTGTGATTATAGTCACGTAGCCATTACCACCTCTACATGATGAGGCACAGGAAGATAATACTAGTTCAATAGAAAATAATGCATCTTTACTTTTGAAGTGCCAGAGTAATGGTGTCAACAGTGGCAGCACACGGCCAGGACAGCCTCACCTTCAGTCCGAATATGTTCTAATTTTACCATTCTGTACTTCACCACTGCGAGTACTGTCAACATGCTGTGTGTGGAGAGAGCTTCGTGTGAGACTTTATTAAACAATGCTCATGGCCAGGCACGGAACCAAATCTCGTGCTGCCTGAGTTTGCATGTGGCTGGGACTCAGGCGTGGCCTCGGCCCAGCTTCCTCAGGATATGTAGGCTGCAGTGCTCGTTGACACTTCCCTAGAACACAGTTGCAAGTCTACTGCTTGTAACAGGTGGGAAGCGACACGCATGTATTGTTATTGTTTTGATCAGTAATGACTTCAAGCGTTCTTTTCACCCCGAGTGAATCCACATCAAATTCAGATGGTTCAGATGAGTTATCAATGATTTACAGCTGATCAGTGCTGTAAATAAAAAACGCCCTAAGTGTCTCTTTCACCTTCCTTGTTATTCTTGGTCTTATCATCGTGTCTATTCATGTTCTCATCCTCCTTTCTTGCTTTGTTTTTTTTTTTTTTTTTTTCACTCCAGACGCCTCCGTTCCCTGTATAGTAGTTAGATCTCATATTCCATCTCTCTCTCTCTCTCTCTCTCTCTCTCTCTCTCTCTCTCTCTCTCTCTCTCTCTCTCTCTCTCTCTCTCTCTTCCCTCTCTCTCAATTCCGTTTTTACCATGTGTAAGACTTTTTTACAATTGCTATACTTGTATTTTATTTTGTAAGCACTTGTGAATAAAAGTTTGAATCTGAATCTCTCTCTCTCTCTCTCTCTCTCTCTCTCTCTCTCTCTCTCTCTCTCTCTCTCTCTCTCTCTCTCTCTCTCTCTCTCTCTCTCTCTCTCTCTCTCTCTCTCTCTCTTGGGTAGATATGTGCTACACAACATAGAAAGTGAGGGTCTTATTTTATTTTTAGCCCCATTCTCTCCGCCTACAAATACACACACACACACACACACACACACACACACACACACACACGAAACATCACACACTCGATAGGATGCAAATAAGATGTAACGATTAAGAGAAACTTTAGCGTACTAAGAAACGTCATTCATTCCCTCACTCGCCTTTCCCAATAATGACCGAAGGGAACAAAAGCGAGAGAGAGAGAGAGAGAGAGAGAGAGAGAGAGAGAGAGAGAGAGAGAGAGAGAGAGAGAGAGAGAGAGAGAGAGAGAGAAATTATGTACCTAACGCCATTATTATTATTATTATTATTATTACTATTATTATTATTGTTATTGGTGTAGTTGTTTTTGTTGCTTCTGTTGTTGCTCTTTGTTGTTGTTGTTGTTGTTGTTGTTTTTTCATGTAGGAGGGGCACCGGCCAAGGGCAACAGAACTGTGATGAAAAGGTTTTACGAATGTTAACCAGAAAATTTGTTCGCAGTCATTAGTCCAGCTCAACTAGAAATAACTGTTTCAAGTTACAAGCTCAGTGTTTTGTGACAAATGAGGCCAAGCATTTCTTCACTAACCGTGTCGTAAATATTTGGAATGGATTGCCCTCGAACCTAGTCAGCTCGAGTACAACAGAAACTTTTCAAAATCGCCCTGATAAATATCTGATGTCAAATCCCCCGGTTGTCACTGTTCACCTCTTTATAAAAATCTTACCGCGGATATTATTTTTTTTCTGTGCAATAACATGTGTCACCTGATGAGGGTATATTTCACTGAGGAAAAAAAAAAAAGAAAATTAAAACAAAGAAAATGAATCACATTAAAGAGACCTTAGTGATGGCTAGGTTCCACGGCGACTTACTGCTGAGTGCTGACCTCGTCACAGTAATGGTATAAGGAATCGAGTCCTTGCTGAACAACTAATACATCACTTTAGTAATCTTGTAAAAAATGTATCCCACTCAATCACATTTAAGGTAGAGAAGACGCCTCTTCAGATGACATTAATAAATATAGGATTGTACGTAGATTAGATGTTATAGAAGTAGACATCATCTCTTTCTAACTTTCCTCTCAAATTCCATGTTGTTTTTTCTATACAACATGGTACCATTTCTTTTTTTCTGGCAAGCTTTTGCTGGAGGGATGGGGATGGGGAGGATCCTCCTCCTGTGCTATCCTGTCTTTCCCGCTAATAGTTAGAGTAGAATAGTTACCCAAACAACCAAGTAAGGATATCAGGCTCTGTTGATGTTTGGTCTTTCTTTGTATTCCTTTGTATTCCTTATTCCTTTTCAAGAAGTTTGGTTTAGAAGATCATTGATGAATAATAGGAAGAGAGTGGGTGGCAGGACAGAATACTGAGGAACATTACTGTTAATAGATTTAAGAACGATCAGAAAGGAAACTTGAGATGGAAGTTACAGAGGGAAGAACAGAAGACGTAGGAGGGTAGTTTAGAGAATCAAAGCTTTGTGCCAGACTCTATCAGAGGATTTCAGTATGTCTAAGGCAGCAACAAAAGTTTCAGCAAAATCTCTAAAAGAGGATGACCAAGACTCAGTAAGGAAGGAGGAGCCCATCAGAGAAGATAGGATGACAATATAAGCAGGATTAGAGGTTAGGAAAAGATCAAGAATGTTGGGCGCATCTCCAAGATGGTTAGGGACACGTGTAGGGTGTTGCACCAGTTGCTCGTGGAGGATAGCAAAGTTAAAGGCTCGTTCACCAAGATGGTCAGTGAAGGGAGAGGAAAGCCAGGAGCTGGTGATGAACTTTGATGTTTCCAAGAACAGAGATCTCCGCAAAAGGGAAGAGTCAGAATGTGCTCCACTTTGGAAGTTAAGTAGTCTAAGAAATTCTTACAGTGAGAGGAGTCAGGTGAGAGGTATAAAATACAGATTAAAATTACTTTGAGATTGACTCTGTAGCCATAGCAAGATGGTGGAAAACTCGGAAGATTCAAGAGCGGGGCACGAATACAAGCTAAGTCATTGTGCACATAGACGCAACATCCAGCTTTCGATTGAAAATGGGCTACTGTCAGTTGCCTCAGACACCCGTGTTTCAGTGAGGAAAAGAAGATGAGGTTTAGTGTAGAGGAGAGGTGGTGTCCTATAGAGTGAAAATTATATCTAAGACCGTGAATGTTGCAGAAGTTAGTGAAGAAAAAGTTGAGGGGGGTGTCAAGACACTTATGGTCGATACCAGAGGAGCAGTTCGACCTGGGGGCATTTGTGATCCCCTCCCCAGATGGGGACTCCCAGGTTGGTGTAGGAGTCGCCACCTTTAATTTAGAGTTTTGAGTGAAGGGTGTATGCGTAATTAGGTGCATGTAGCTTCGTGTGAAGGAAGAGAGTTGTCTTTAGAGGGCAGGCTGTGACTGCCCCCTTGTGTTGTGAGACGCAAAAAGAAACGTAAGGCCACAGCTGGATTACTGATAATTTCCACACCACCCCCTGATCCAGTACTTCAGACCTCACTGTAAGTAATTATCGTTTTGGCAGGTGGTCTACTGCCTCCTCCTCTTGTTGCTGTTGCTGAAATTGTTGTTGCTCTAGTTATTGTTCTTGTTGCCGTAGTAGTTGTTGATGCAGTTGTTCCTGTAGTTGCCATTGTTGCCATTATTGCCATTGTTGTTTTTGTTGTTATAGTTGTTATAGTTGTTATAGTTGTTATAGTTTTGTAGTTATAGTTGATGCAGTTGTTGTTCCTATAGTTGTCATTGCTGCTGTTGTTGTTTGTTGATGCAGTTGTTGTTCCTGTAGTTGCCATTGTTGTTATTGTTGTTGTTGTTGTTGTTGTTGTTGTTGTTGATGCAGTTGTTCCTGTAGTTGCTGTGGATGTTGTTGTTGTTGTTGTTGTTGTTGTTGCTGTTGATGCAGTTGTTCCTGTAGTTGCTGTGGTTGTTGTTGTTGTTGTTGTTGTTGTTGTTGTTGTTGTTGTTGATGCAGTTGTTCCTGTAGTTGCTGTGGATGTTGTTGTTGTTGTTGTTGTTGTTGTTGCTGTTGATGCAGTTGTTCCTGTAGTTGCTGTGGTTGTTGTTGTT
>NC_087177.1:13444308-13451808 GCF_035594125.1 Scylla paramamosain
TCTATTGTTTTGCAATTAAAAAGTTGGTAAATGACAGTTGCTTGTCAAAGACAAAACTCGTGTTACCTAATGTTATCTGCAATGACGCGTTAGGATCTCAGTGTATAATACGTCTCTCTCTCTCTCTCTCTCTCTCTCTCTCTCTCTCTCTCTCTCTCTCTCTCTCTCTCTCTCTCTCTCTCTCTCTCTCTCTCTCTCTCGTAATATAATGATCAATCCTCCTCTCTAGGCATAATCATAAACCTACTGAATGCCCCTCTCTCTCTCTCTCTCTCTCTCTCTCTCTCTCTCTCTCTCTCTCTCTCTCTCTCTCTCTCTCTCTCTCTCTCTCTCTCTCTCTCTCTCTCTCTCTCTCTCTCTGTAGTCGTGTCATAAATGTATATGATTCCCTGCAGTGGTACAAAGAAAAGGAATCCAGTAGTTGTATAATATTGTTAAAGATGGAGAAAATAGTCAAAAGAAAAAAGTAATGAAAAATGGATACAGTGGAGCTAATGGTAGTCAAATACAATTATGCAAAATGTTCAACGAAAAGTTATTCGTAGTAAGTGAAGTTAATAGAGAAAAAAGTTAATGGTGGAAAAAAACTATTAAGCTGATAATCGTACAAAAGTTTAAAAAAAAAAAAAAAAAAAAAGAGAAAAATCCTTAATCCTCAGTGTTAGTAAAGAGAAAGTGAGAGAGAGATGATGGTAGAACCTAATCTAATGGTGTAGAAAACTTTGGCTTACGTTTGTATGCACAATGAAATTAATCAAAAGACAACAGATTACACAAGAAATGGTGAACTGAAGCTAACCTAAGTACAAAAAAGGAGGGAAAAAGGAGCAGGAAAAAAAAAATCAAGCTAACCGTAATGCATTAAAAAAAATATTCAAAAAGTGAAAAGACGAAAAATCAGGCAGGTAATAATACAAGAAAGGGTCAAACAGGAAATAACACAAAACAGGAATATTGAAAAAAAAAAAAAACTAATAATAGTACAAAATAAAAAAAAACATCAAAATGAAGACTAAAAATATTCAAATAACCATATAACAAATAATATAAAAAATGGCGCAATTAAACAAACGTTCGTACAAAAAAAAAAAAAAGCACACAGACACATACACACAGCCAAAAAAAATAAGGATGGGGGGACGAGAAATAAAAAGTGAAGGCAAATCTGTGTTGACGGGAGTGCTTCATTTCAGTGTGTGTCGCCGGGAGTGTGCATCACATATCCAGGAATAAAAACAGCTCATCCGACTGATATCTACATAATCCCTCTGAATATTCTAAGGCACTATTTTAGTTTTAACTCCGTGTGTGTGTGTGTGTGTGTGTGTGTGTGTGTGTGTGTGTGTGTGTGTGTGTGTGTGTGTGATACTCCTACTCAGCCTGCTATCAATCTCTCTTTACGATTTAATCTTACGAGGATGCATGTAGAAGATTATATCAAGTCCATCTTCTTTATTTTAAGCTAGATTATCTTGCTAATTACTGAGTTATACTAAAATAAAATCACGATCTCGTCTTCTATAGCCCCCTCTCCCCTCTCTCTCTCTCTCTCTCTCTCTCTCTCTCTCTCTCTCTCTCTCTCTCTCTCTCTCTCTCTCTCTCTCTCTCTCTCTCTCTCTCTGGATACGGTGACTGAATCTTGAATCTTCGTGTCGCCAGCAAGCTGAGGAATAACACTTGTACCCTCACTGTCTACATTTGCGATACTCTACGGAAAGCGAGCGTAAATACTAGGAGTGAAAGATATCTTGGCAATGTAGACAGCGGTGATAGTAGTAGTAGTAGTAGTAGTAGTAGTAGTAGTAGTAGTAGTAGTAGTAGTAGTAGTAGTAGTAGTAGCAGCAGCAGAAATATTATACCGACATTATGTATCGAAACAGTATGTAATTCATCACTTTCAAAACTACATTCATTCTTTCTACCCGCGTATCTTACAAACCACAATTAACCTTTAGCATCGAATCGCCTTCTGCCTCCCACAGCTCTGCGTCCACCTTCACAGACAACAATCTCCAGCAATAAAAACAATGTGAGGAAGGAAAAGACAAGCTTTCCAAGTACTTGCTTTGCTATATAGTTCCAGGCAGTATTCTTGAACCAATCCTATTACGCACTCAGCTTCTTGTACACTGGGTATTCTCTGGTCTTCCCACAAGTCAGTTATCTTTAATAGCTCCAAGAACTCGTGCCCAGAATAGTGGACTCAGTAGCAGACTGGTAATTATATACTTGTCAGTCTCGTATTGGGCTTCTTCGTTACTTGTAAGGGTAATGGCACAGAGGTTTTGGGTATTCTGGTGTTCATTCTTCGTATACTTGTAAAATGAATATCGTACTTTAAAATTTTCTGTCATAAAATGTTAATTAATTTACTTATTTATGAATTATCTACATACCTATCCATTTTTGCATCCACTTCTTTATGTATTTATATAGGTTTATCAGTCAATCTATTCATCTATCTGTGTATTAATCTAATTATATGTCCATCAATCATATCTACTAATCTTAAATTTTTTATCTATCTAATTATCTGTCTATAAATCCATCTATCTGTTTATTTATACGCTCCCTCAGTCACAAGAAATTATGCGAGAAGAACGAAAACTCCACACAGTTCACCTTTTACTTCACCTACTGCAGTTTTTCCAAGTAACCTCTATTACGTCTTGGGCTTTCGTTATGATTGTCTGTGCTAATATGAGCGACCTAATTACGCTCTTCCTGGTGACCTCAAGACTCTCTCAAACAATTAGTCGTATTACAAGGCTGGTATATAAACACATTGAGTAACATGTCATTTTCCTCAGCTCAAAAGTTAATTACTCCTGTTGGAATTGATAAGGAGCAATTTACGTGTGGCTTGCGTCCGTATATGCATTGTTTCTTTGTTGATGTGTGGTGATTATCTGGTGGTTTTTCTTAAGCATCGTCTCTTGCGTTATTTCCAGAGTTTGATTCCCTTTGCTACGCTGAAAGAATTTGACTTGGCAGAGCAGAGAGAGATATATACACTGCAAGCTTAATAAAAAATAGTTAGTTTGGTCTTCATCAGCGTCTATGTGTGCCACAGTCCTCTAACTCTGACTTGGATCCGTCTACACCAAATCCAAAGATCAAAAGCACTGAGCCTATTGTTTATACAGGGTTACACAGCCAGCCTCCAACCCACAGCCTCTGGTACACGCCTCGACTTAACACGAGAACCACCATGGCAAGAGATTGACAGACTGGTATAGAAGACTTACGAGTAGACTAACCACTGATTCAACGTTGCCTAAGACCACAGGTGTTAGTGTGGTGAGGTAGCAAAGTATCACGAAGGTACAGAACTGAGTGAGTGAGGTGTCTCATTATCTTCTTCCGCTTCTAGGTCAGTTATTCAAGTTTACAGAGGGAAGGGACAGTAAGAACACTTGTGGAGTAATATGTGGTGGAAGAATGTGGAGGGAGAATGGAAAAGGGGAAAAGAATTATCATAAAAAGGTTTGTAAAGACATCTGGGTGTTGAGAGAGAGAGAGAGAGAGAGAGAGAGAGAGAGAGAGAGAGAGAGAGAGAGAGAGAGAGAGAGAGAGAGAGAGAGAGAGAGATCCAGCCAACCAGCCAGCCAGCCTGCTATACAACTATAGAACAACCATTTCTTCTCTCTAAACACATAAACGTACAATAGAGACATTTCTTCCAAAACCTTGTAGTCTAAAACGTTAAAGTTCACCTGCGCGTCTGTTCCACCACGGCTTTATAAATCACGCAGTTTTATATCGCACCAAAGCCTGTCTGTGCTTTGTGAAGTTCCCACGTCTAAAATTTGGCGCCATTTCTCTTCGCCGCTTATTTTTACGAGAGCGTTCATCTGCACTAAGCTGGTGCGGCACGAGTCCCACTGGTGCTCGCCTGTCCTTGTTTGCTTGCTTCTCTCCAGCTATGTTTTGTGAATTCATATTACAAGACGCATCACGACCTCTCGCTTCGTGACTCAAACACACCAATGGTAAAGGGAAATGACAAGAAAACACAATGCACACTAATCCTTGCAGACTTAAGAGAGAGAGAGAGAGAGAGAGAGAGAGAGAGAGAGAGAGAGAGAGAGAGAGAGAGAGAGAGAGAGAGAGAGAGAGAGAGAGAGAGAGAGAGAGAAAGTTTGACTGGAGGATGCATCATGGTTTCTACCTGCCTGACCCAAACTGACGACTGGTAAAGAGAAACGACAAATCACAAAAATAGGTACAATTCTTTGCCGAATGAAAAAAACAAAAAAAGTTGACTTACGGATGCATCATGATGTCTGGCAAACACAATTAGGCGACAGATAAAGGGAAATTGCATGAAAACACTGTGTGTGTGTGTGTGTGTGTGTGTGTGTGTGTGTGTGTGTGTGTAAGTAAAAGAGACCAGCTTGTCCATAGGGAGTGCACTGCGACCTATGGCTGGCTGACTCAAACTGATGACTGGTGAAGGGAGATTATAAGAAAAGAAACATTCCTACTAATCCTTGCTAACTCAAAAGAAGAAAAGAAAGCTTGACTGGAGGAAGCATCATGACTTCTGGCTAACTCAAACAGGCAGCTGGTAGAAAAATTGTATGCACGCACGCACGCACACACACACACACACACACACACACACACACACACACACACACACACACAAAGAAAAATACTAAATCTTTCTTACTCAAAATAGCTACTTGAGTGGCGGAGAGAAATATCTGACAAATATACACACACACTAAATCTTCACACGTGAGATTTCAGCACACTCGGAGTTTCAACCCCTGGACTTAACAGATAATACTGTGCTAGTTAATTAACAGAATACGAGGAAATCACATCAAGGAG
This sequence comes from Scylla paramamosain, assembly GCF_035594125.1. Taxonomy (NCBI): domain Eukaryota; kingdom Metazoa; phylum Arthropoda; class Malacostraca; order Decapoda; family Portunidae; genus Scylla; species Scylla paramamosain. Next base: position 13,449,148 of record NC_087177.1, read on the forward strand.
TATACACGTGTAATCAAGGTATATAATTAGAGTTTGTATACATGTATGTAGGTGTAAAGGTGATGACTCCAGAAAACGATAGGTATTCATATTATCAATCTTAGCAGACGTCATTATTATACATACAATTGATAATATACACAGTCGATAGATTGTTCAGTGATACGCTATAGAAACAACTCAAGGTGAACAGACACGCAGACAGACGGACAAACAGACAGGCGCACAGGAATAGGACGATTCTGGGAACTCGTACGGAAGAACGGTGGCACAGATTGAGGTTGGCAGAAACTTGAGTCCTGTAGCAGACTATACGTGATACTGGACGTTGTTGTTGTTGTTGTTGTTGTTGTTGTTGTTCGTGGTTCGTGGTGGTGGTGGTGGTGGAAGTTGAAGATAATTGTTATTAATATATAGGTATATTTCGATATGGACCAACAATAATGAACAGAGAGAGAGAGAGAGAGAGAGAGAGAGAGAGAGAGAGAGAGAGAGAGAGAGAGAGAGAGAGAGAGAGAGAGAGAGAGAGAGAGAGAGAGAGAGAGAGAGAGAGAGAGACCAAAAATCATTTCAGTTTGTTTTCCATCTCCTTTTTCCTTTACTTTCCTTTGCCACCACCACCACCACCACCACCACCACCTCCTCCTCCTCCTCCTCCTCCTCCTCCTCCTCCTCCTCCTCCTCCTCCTCCTCCTTCCTACGGATGCGGGACGGAGCAGAGATGAGGGATGTGAAGGAGGAGGGGAAGGAGGAAGTACTGAGGAAGGGAAATGGAGAGAGAGGACAGACAGAGGAAGATAATATTACTGCTGCATATATAATGTCATTGTGTGTGTGTGTGTGTGTGTGTGTGTGTGTGTGTGTGTGTGTGTGTGTGTGTGTGTGTGTGTGTGTGTGACTCGTGGTGTCATGAGGACCTAATACAAACTGTTTAAAGCCATCTCTCTCTCTCTCTCTCTCTCTCTCTCTCTCTCTCTCTCTCTCTCTCTCTCTCTCTCTCTCTCTCTCTCTCTCTCTCTCTCTCTCTCTCTCTCTCTCTCTCTCTCTCTCTCTCTCTCTCTCTCTCTCTCTCACGTGCAGGACAAAATGGCTATCTGGTTACCCTCCAAAAATTCGTGCCTTTTTCTGTCCAAACTGGGAAAGTAAAACAGCAGCAGAAAGAGGCCGTGTTGACGCTGTAACCCGGTCAATAGACATGGAAATCCTGGTCAACAGAGAGCAACTTTGTGCCTTATTGACACGTCGAGGGTTGCCAATTCATTTTAACTTTGCCCCTTCCGCCTCTATTGACTAAAATGTGTCCCGGAACAAAACCTTCGCGGGGAAAGAACATTTTTATACGCAACTAAAGGGAGACACAAAAGGGATAAGGGAGGAGTGAAGGGGGGAGTTTAAGGGGAAAATGATGGTCGTGTGAGGTTTTGAATGGGTGTCTATTAATAAAAGTTGGTGTTGGTAAGAGGAGAAATATAGATACGCAACTGAAGGGAGACACGAAAGGGACAAAGAGTGAACGATGTGGGAGTTCAAGGGGAAAGTGATGATCGTGTGGAGTTTTGAATGGGTGTCTATTAATAGAAATTAATGTAGTTAAGAGAGGAAATATAGATACATGCATATATACGATAAGGGTAAAGGGAGAGTGAATGGCATAGGTGGGAGTTTAAATGGAAAGTGATGACTGAGTGAACATTTAAATGTGTCTATTAATAAAAGTTAATGCGGATAAGAGAGTGATTATAGGTACGTACATAGAGAAGAAAAGGATAAGGAGGATAGGAATTTAAGAGGAGGTTAAGAGGAGTGTGAATGGGCAGTTATTTATATATATTTTGGTGTTAATTATATTCAATCTTGTTTTCAACCAGTCAATTAATCTATACATAACCAATAAATTTTCTCAAGTAACTAATTAAATAACCCACCAGTGAAGAGAAATATATGGGTACATAGCTAAATATATATGCATACATACATACATACATAAGACATATGAACATGCCATCATTTGAGTGTTTTCCTAACTATTGTCCTGACGAAAGAATCATCGGTTGAAATATTTCGCACGCATACAACAAAATAAATAAATTTATACATTAACTCACCGCACTGCTCATTAGACAAAATCCGCGCTGCGAAAAAGAAAGCAGAATCACCTGCCTGGATATTTATCAACGTTAAGGGGTAAAAAAATAATAATAAATAACAACCTCTTTTTTTCACCTCATATAAAACAAAATAGTGTGTTTATGCTTCAGCCCAAATCCCGCTTTCTATTATTTACTTATTTATTTCTCTAATTATTTATTTATTTATTCTATTTATTACATTTTTACCTGCAAGAAAATAAAAATCTAGTTATCTGATAATGATGGCGATTAATTTACCAAGGGAGGAGGTGCGAGGGATGATAAGAGAGAGAGAGAGAGAGAGAGAGAGAGAGAGAGAGAGAGAGAGAGAGAGAGAGAGAGAGAGAGAGAGAGAGAGAGAGAGAGAGAGAGAGAGAGAGGTGAGGGAACATAATCTAACTAGAAAAACCATGGAGGATATGAAGAAGAAGACTAGAAAGAGAAAGGAACAGAAAGGGAGATGAAAGCTGAGAGACAGAATGAGAAAGAGAGATGGTCTGAATAAAAGGTGGTTAGATCTGAGGACAGGACA
>NC_087177.1:13454308-13471808 GCF_035594125.1 Scylla paramamosain
TCTCTCTCTCTCTCTCTCTCTCTCTCTCTCTCTCTCTCTCTCTCTCTAAGGCGGTGAGTGGCAGCTGTAGGTTCTAAAGGTCACTTAATCCTCCCGTAGCAGGTCTTTCACGCCCACAACAGAGGCGTCCCATCGCTAAGGGTTGGTAGCGCCAAGTACGTGTACCCACGATGCATATTCCACCGCCAACCTCGCCAGTGATTACGCCCCTCCACCTCTCCTGTTTGATCTTCAACACTGCTGCTACTATTCCTGGTGTTGTTGTTGCTAGTACGACCTGCTTTTGTCTCTACTGCTTTATTGCTATTGTTAGTGGTGCTATTGCTGCTGCCGTTGCTCCTACTGCTGCTGATATTGTGAGCGCTATTTATATTAGTGGTGTGATTTCTAATATTGTTCCTATTACTGCTCTTCTACCTCATTTTCTTCCTTCTACTCATCCTCCTTTTCTTCCTCCTCTTCTTCCTCCTATTATTATTATTATTATTATTATTATTATCATTATCATTATCATTATTATTATTACTACTACTACTACTACTACTACCACCACTCCTAAACACAAATATTACTGGAAATCAGATTTGAGGTAGCAAATCAGCAAATTCAAAATTAAACGAGAACAAGAACAAGAAAGAAGAAGTACAATAACTTCACGTTCTCTGCACATAAGAGTAACGATATTACCTTTCCCTGGCCCGCACTATTACGCTTCCGTCCTTCTTTCCTTCCTCCCTTCCCTTCTCTTCCTTCCTTCCTTCCTGGCAAACTCCCGTGGGCGGCAACAAGTGCAGCGGCGGCGGTGGTGGGGGCAGCGGCGGCGGTAGTATGTAAATGGTTAGACAGACGCGGGGAATTGCAGCCCAAACAAACTATTCGAGCTAATTACCGAAGTCATGCATGAGCGACCCCCTTGCAGGCCACTCACACGACGCGCCAACTCCATTGTAATTCAAATCAAGGCACGAAAACTTGTTAGACATCTGAAAACCTGCCAACCCACCACGACCACCACCGCCACCCCCACTGCCAACGCCACCATCGCAACCCTTCATCTTGATAGTGATGGTGGTGATAGTGGTGGTGGCGGTGATAGTGATGGTGGTGGTCTTTCGATTCTGGTGTATGTAAAGGAGGTAATGTGTGTGTGTGCATGGGTGTGTAGGGTTGTGTGGGGAGGGTTAGTGGTGGTGGTGGAGGAAGTAGTAGTAGTAGTAGTAGTAGTAGTAGTAGTAGTAGTAGTAGTAGTAGTAGTGGTGGTGGTGGTGGTAGCAGACACGCAGACAGTCAAACAGAGACAGACAGAAAGACACAGGCAAACAGAAACAGACAGAAACCACACACACACACACACACACACACACACACACACACACACACCGTAATGAGCAATTAGATGCGAGCGCACAGCCAGCCACGCACTTCCCACAGCCATACACACTTTCAATGGGGGAAAAAGAATGACAATAAGCATTAGTAGATATTAGAAGCAGCAGCAGCAGCAACATGAGCTTCACCTAACCTATCCCGCGTATGTACAGGTACGAATATATGTATGTGTATGTATATATGTGTGTGTTAGAAAGTGTTGAGGCTGCGTGTGGCATTCAAGCAAGTCCTCCAGTGTTCTCTCTCTGTGTAACGTCCAAGTGTCGACAGAAACACAGCCCACGGTTACCTATATGCATACAGTGATGCGGGAACACTTGCTTGCAACACAACGAAAAGGTGAGGGGTGGGAGCAGAGAGAGAGAGAGAGACAGAGAGAGAGACAGAGAGAGAGAGAGTGTGTGTGTGTGTGTTTATTTGATCTATTTTTTTTCATTTATTCCATCTTACATTCGAGAACATACTGAACAACACAGAAATAAAAAGAGAGAAAGAAGTAGAAAGAGAAAGAGGGGGAGAAATGAAAGATAAAGGTAGGACAAAAAAAAGACGCAAAAAAAGGGGGAAAAGAGGAAGACAACTGAAAATCAAATAGAGGAACAAAAAGAAGTAGAGAGAGAGAGAGAGAGAAAGAGAGAGAGAAACTGATACCAAGAAACTAGGAAACATGACCATGGAAAATGTGAATGTATATATCCTACCTACAATAAAAAAATAAAATAAATAAATAAAACAGATGATGAAAAAGACGAACAAATACAACACCAAAATACCAAAACATGTCTACTCCATACAATCTCTAACTCCTGACATTAATTTCCCCATGCATTCGTATTTTCTATCAATTTTTCATGCATATCCGCGTATTTTGACAGACAATACATAATACTTTGCCTGCACTCACTCTTACAACACTTGATAGCTGTATTGTACTATTGCCGTTTACTTCCCCCGTTTCATAACCCTGCAAAAGCTGCTTGACAATATTATATAAAATATTGCTCGTCGCCTCCACAACCTGGGATCTAAATCTCTGTGTGGAGGACGCGTCGGCATTAACTCGCTTTGTGTGGATTAGCACTCACTTTTGACCTACACAAGTGGAGGCGGGAGGTGCAAAATAAGCAAATAATGTTTATACGAGTATGTACGACACAGATTTATGCTGTTTTAGTTTATGATTATGGGAATGCAAAGGAGTTGGAAGTAAAAAAAGAAATTGTGTTAAATGTTCCAGAAATGTTCATACAAGTGAAATTATAAAATATGGTAATTATTTTTATACGAATGTGTTTGCAAATTCATGATGCTTTAGTTTGCGGTTGTAGGAATGGAAAGGAGTTTAAAATACTATAACTTTAGTATTCCTAAAATGTACTAAGGGAAATAATGAACTTAAATAGTAATAATGATTATATGGGTATGTAGTACATTGGCGTACGTTGTTTTAGTTTGTGAATGGAGGAATGCAATGGAGTTGAAAAAAAAAATCCTGAAATATATAAAGGAAATAAAAGAAAATGAGATATGAAAATGTGGATTAATAACAAAAAAAAAATGCGAATACTTATAGGACCACTGTGATAAAAAGAAAATAATGAAAATATGCAAAAATAAATGTTCATGGGATATAAAAGTGCATCGATAAAAATAATGAGAAATTATGAATATTACTGAAGTATAAAATTAGAATAAAATGAAAAATAAAAACAATTACTACACACTTTTAAAACGATTACTGCACGGACTCATTGAACTCGCTCTCTCTCTCTCTCTCTCTCTCTCTCTCTCTCTCTCTCTCTCTCTCTCTCTCTCTCTCTCTCTCTCTCTCTCTCTCTCTCTCTCTCTCTCTCTCTCTCTCTCTCTCTCTCTCTCTCTCTCTCTCTCTCTCTCTCTCTCTCTCTCTCTCTCTCTCTCTCTATCTCTCTCTCTACAAATTATCTCTCCCTCAGACGAAAAGCAAGCAGATGAATTAGTTTTAAATTAAGCATAAAGGAATCAAGCCGGCACTTTAACTGTCTTTTTTCAGCTTAATTATGTAGCAACGAAAGCATTAAAAGATAAATATTGACTTAGCCCTAATCACGCCTGTAATTAGAACCCAGCAGCCCATTTTCCTTCCCTTCAACAATTATATAATGCACCCAAATGCTAATTATCTCCCCAGCAACAGACGCAAAGCTCGCTATTCAATCTTTCCGCCAAAGAGATATTTCACCAAACTGTATCGCGTGAGTGCCGGGCGGTGGGAAAAAAAATTAAAGGAACACGTGTACAGTAACGATAGCTGGGAAAAAAGTATGGGAAAGTTATGTTAATGCTTTTTTTTCTGATACGACTACGTTTTTTTTTTCATCACTGTATTCTTTGGGTGTACCTTTCGTTTTTTTTTCTCTCTCTCTTTCTGTTTCTTAGTCCTCATGTTCTCTTTCTTCATCTTCTTTCTTATGCAGCACTATCTTTATTTATATTTCCTCTTTATAAAATTCTGTTTTCTTTTTTTCTGTTTTCTTTTTTTTTCAATTTTTCATCATGTGCACCACGGGTTACCTCTTTTCTTGCTTCCCATTTTCTTCTTCTAATTTTCCTTCTTTTTTTCTTGTTTTCTTCTTATTCTTTTCTTCTCCTCTCCTCTTTATCCCCTCCTCCTCCCTCCTCTTCAACTACCACACACTGATCACAAACAAGCACAGTCAATCCTCACCCTCCATCTCCTCCTGGTGACCACTGCGCACTACTGACAACATTCTGGCCAACGATACTTATGAGCCCAGAGGATAATTATTATTACAGCACCGTCACATATACAGTGCAGCTCTGGCAAACACTTCCTTTTTACCAGGGAGAACATGCTAACATACTATGCTTCTATACTGCCACTGTGCTAAGTCTCGCTGCCTGCATCTGTTACCGCCATATTTTGCGTGTGTATTCCTATAAACTCTCCCCTATAGAAAAAGGGTCCATCTTGATTAGTGTTTATAATGTGTTTTTTTCTATCTATGTATTGGAGTTTTATTAATGAGAAAGGCTGTTTGTTCATTTGTTTGTGAGACAGAGACAGAGAGAGAGAGAGAGAGAGAGAGAGAGAGAGAGAGAGAGAGAGAGAGAGAGAGAGAGAGAGAGAGAGAGAGACTTTACATGACAAAAAAAAAAAATGGAAGGAACAGAAATGTTAATAAGTCTTCCTTTTACAATACGGTCCCTTGAGAGTTATGTAATGAATGACAAAGAATACGAATCAATAAGAATATAAAGAGAAAGTACTGATACGTACAACGCATCGAACAAAAAGTACATCCCTTTGTACGAGGAGGCTTCATCTGACGGTCCCCCTAACCAAGTCACTTTTTCTCATTCTCTACCTTTCCTTATCCACTCCTTTCCTCCAACCCAGACCCAATACAGTCATCCTCACGTTCCTGCCCACCTAGACTGTACCACGCACTTTAACTTTTTTCTTAAATTTTCTTATGGCACACGGGAGATACACCAATGCCAAAATACAAATATAAGAAAAAAAGTCCAAATAATTGTCTCTTCAAAAAATATTTTCAAAAGAAACAATTCAAATTTGAAGGTGTCTATTTTTATTTATTTATTTATTTATTTATTTATTTATTTTACCCAATGTTACTCCTTGAACAAAACATCATGCACACGATTCCTCTCACAATTCAGCACAACATCAGAGCACCACCACAGCCTCAAATCAGCACCCCACCACCACAGCAACAGATCAGCATGACAAAAGCCACAGAAATTAACTACAGCATAATGTTACCGGTAAAACACAAACAATAAACACGCAAAAATAAATCAACTGTATATCTTTAATTACCATTATAAACCTTCACATGTAAACACATAACTTTCTACCCTGCCAGTCTTTACTTGTATACCCTAGTCTGGCCTTTCCCTTGTTAAAACTATCACTAACCACCAATTACAGCCTCGCAACTACACTAGACAAGCAGCCATCAGCACAAGCCTCGCTCTATGCACCCTTCCTTGTCTTCTACCCCCTCCCCCTCCACAACCAATTAACTTCCTCACTTCCTGTTCTCCCCACCCCCAGCAATACCTCCACCCCCTCCCACTCACACGACTCCTCACTCTGGCCAACACACACACTGCCTATGTTACGTTAAGTTTGGCTGTTGGGTTAGCTGAGATTTAATTAAGTGAGGCGAGGTTAGGTTATATTAAGATAGGTTAGTAGGGTAGGTTAGGTTGAGTTAGATTGAGCCAAATTAGGTTAGGTTGGGTTAGGTTAGGTTAGGTTATGTTAAGTTATAGAAGGTTAGGTTAAGTTCGGTTATTAAGCCAAATTAGGTTAGGTTGGGTTAGGTTAGGTTAGGTTATGTTAAGTTATAGAAGGTTAGGTTAAGTTCGGTTAAAGAACGTTAGGTTAAGTTAGTTTAAAGTACGTTAGTTTATTAGGAGAATTTATCGTGAAAGGAATTATAGGAGACTTAAGGGAGAAGTTTACTATGTTGCAATTTATATAACAAGCCCAATCCAGCGTCACCACCACCACCACCGCTACCATCACCACCACAACCATCACGAAGGCCCCAACATTCTGCTTGGCATCGCTCGTTTCCTCCCTCGCTCTGCCACCGATCCATTAGAGTTGCTTTAATACATTAATTTCAAGTCCATTACCCAGTTTGTCCGCACCGGGATGCTGCGGCTCGTCTGACTCCGACTCGTGGCTCAATGGTGGTTATTATTGCGGTGGCTGGCTGGTGGTTCAGGATTTCTGGTAGTTGTAGTTAAAAGTGGTGGTCCAGTAATTGTAGTAGGGAAGTCTGGTTGAGTGAATTAGGTTGGTAATGGTTTGTGGTTGAATAATTGTGGTAAATGTGCGGTTAAGTGAGGTGCGTTGTAGTTGATTTGTAGTGGAGTAATTGTGGTAGATGAACATGGTTAATCAAATCAGGTGGATTGTGGCTGAGTGGTGGTTGGTTAAGTGTGGTAGGTGAGTGTGGTTACGTAAATTTGATGGGGTCATGGTTGTGGTTGACTGGTGGATTGAATAAGTGTGGTTTAAAGAAATACTGATTATAAATGTAGCGGATGTCTGAGAAGCTGCAGTTAATTGTGGTAGGTTTTGATTACCAACATTGTGGTTATGTGATTACTTACGAGTAAGGTGATGGTAGCAGGGAGACTAACTTGAAAGAAATAGTGGTAGTTAAATAATTGTGGTGAATGGTGGCTAACAAGATAGTGGTTGATGGTGATGGTTACAGAGGGCAGTGTTTGATAAGAAAGTGATTAAGACTGGAGTGCATGAATGGTGGTTACGTTAATGGTAGTTGTAGTTATCAAGTGAATATGGTGGATCGTGGTAGGTGGTTACAATAATACGAACAAAAAATAGTGATGATAATTATGGCATAAGAATAGTAGGTACAGTCGCGGTCATAAGTTGCGTCTTGCTTCGTCGCTATAATGAACCGTAACCCGCTCAAGTCCCTCTTATATCCTCCCCATTCGCCGGCACCTCCTATTCTGCTCCTCACGACGCACCGTTGCTCAAATCTTTCTTAACTGCGCTGGCTACGATTCATCATTGCGGCAAAGCAGGACAACCTATGACCGCGACTGTACATGAAAAAGGTTACGATAATAGTAGGTTAATAGTAGTAATCTGAAGTACAAGAGGCAAAAAGTGTACACGTCTGAATGACAAGAAAACTAAGAGACGTACTGCACAATACCAGCGGCAAGACGATCGTCAATACAACGTTAATGCGGATGAGTAGTTACTGTACGAGAAGACAGCAGAACGTAATGGTAGCAGTGCTTATGGCAGGAGGAACGGGTGGCAGGAATCAAGGTACGGGACGATTTACATTTAGACTAGACATAATAAAAAACAAAAATTAAGCGTGCTAGACACCCAAGACCACTTAACACTAAGGAAAAGACATGAGAAAAGCAGAGGGTAAGCGAGGACAGGTGGATGGTCAGGTAAGAAAGGGAAAAGCGGTGTAGAAGTGTGGCAGGAAGGGGGAGACTAAGAACGGAGACGAATATTGTAACTGAGAAAAATAAAGGACTCGTTTAAAGGAAAGGGAAGGAAGGTTACTATGAGTGTAAAGGAAAAAAACATCAGTACACGAGGAAAGTTTTGGTGGTGAGCTGAAAGGAAAGGAAGACAAGACAGGTAAGCAGATTGAAAGGGAATGGGAAGCCGGCGGGAGGGAAGACATAACTAGTGGTGGGAAGCAGCAACTCCAACTCACGCCCCCTTCCTCCCGCTAGTTATGATTTTTCCAGCACTTTCTAACATTTCCCATCAATTAAAAACGCAATAAACGTACGCAGACTGCAGAAAAGGACGCAAGTACACTTACACGCAATAAAACGCCAAATTCTGCATGGTAGCAAATATTTGTGGGATAACTAGACGACACCAATCTTCCCTTCACTCTTTAATCTTATTTCTAATTCCTCTTAATACTTACCCCTTCCACTTACTTCGTGATGGTTTCTGGTCACCTGACGATACCTGCAAACACACTGACCCCAGTATATCGCGTTAAATGTTCGTGTAATCACTGGAAATTACCACAGCACGAGGACACACACATCACACACACATTACGCTGAACGCAGTAAACATTCGGCGCCGCAAGATTCGGCACCAAGGTTTCGGGTTTTGATTTTTGAAATCAAAATTTTATCAAGTTTATGAGTATTAAGCTAAGACAGACAGTTTCAATTTACTTAATGGTGAAAGTGCCTTACTCATTTTTATCTCATAAAAATATGAATTCTAATATTTCGGCACCCTCTGGATTTGGCGTCGACGTTTACAGCTTTGATTCTGAAGTCTAAATATCGAAGGTTTCTTATCAGTGCTGTTATTATTAAGCTAAGGCAGACATTTTCTATTTATTTAATGTTGAGAGCGCCTAAGTTATGTTTTCTTGAACATAAATCCTAATCTTTCGGCGCTGCCTGAATTCGGTGCCGACGTTCCTCAAAACTTTTGACAACTAATCATTCAATGATTTTACCACTTGATTAGTGTATTGTGTTCACGTAAGACAAACTCCTCTCTTTATCTACATAACAAAGACAATGATGAACCTTTAACCTTTCGTCGCTGTCTGGGTTCGGCGCTGATGTCCAGAATTCTGAGAATCAGAAATCGTAACATTCTTACCATCTGAATAATATATTGTGTTCGTGATAAGAGAAATGTATTCCCTTGTTTTATCCATTCTCTATAAAATATCAATGTATTTGTTTGGATTCGACTGCATGCAAGGACGTACATACTATTTACTTACTTTTTTTTTATTTTATTTATTATTAGTAGACAAAATATCCATATCCCTCTCTCGTCTGCTAGGGTGGCCAGTTCCTCCACCGTCCAGTCACCCACGAGCTGCTCCAGTATTACATTAAAAAACTTGATCCTCTCTCTCCCTCATGCTCTCTTCATTACCATTAGACATAAAAACTCCTACATTCCTCCAGTAACACAACGAACTAACTTCAAAGGGACAAGTACCAGAAAGAAACATATTGGTTGTTTACTAAATCTTTAATATAAGTAGACAAAGTCACTAAATTCCTTCAGTAACTCCTGGCATAACCACTCGAGCCAGCGGGAACTATAGCCTTCAAAGGGGCGAGTGTTTTTAATAGCCCGGTCTCCTCCTCTTTCTTCTCCTCCTCCTCCTCCTTCCGGGCACTGGTGAGGGAGATTAGACTTCTGCTGGGATTCGGCACCGTGGAAATAATGAATTGATGACTTCGTTACTCTCAAAACTTGTGCCGGCAGTCTGACAGCGCCCTAACAAATGAGTGGGAGTAGGATAGATGGGCAGAGGAATCGGGAAGGTTAAAGATCAGAATTTAAATGGGAGTTTTAAAAAGTTTTGTACCTAGAAGCGTATCGAGTTTGGGAGAGAGAGAGAGAGAGAGAGAGAGAGAGAGAGAGAGAGAGAGAGAGAGAGAGAGAGAGAGAGAGAAAATGTGAAAGGTATCTATTACCGAATACACCGAAATACTATAAAACCGACAAAGAAAAGATATTGTTGTCGGTGTTGTGTTGAGTGTGTGGGCAGACTCTCTCTCTCTCTCTCTCTCTCTCTCTCTCTCTCTCTCTCTCTCTCTCTCTCTCTCTCTCGCGCGGCGCCTTTTTTTTTATATAAGGTGTTTTCCTTCTTTTTTATTAATCTCTCTCTCTCTCTCTCTCTCTCTCTCTCTCTCTCTCTCTCTCTCTCTCTCTCTCTCTCTCTCCGTTAATGGCGAGAGAGAGAGAGAGAGAGAGAGAGAGAGAGAGAGAGAGAGAGAGAGAGAGAGAGAGAGAGAGGGGGGGGGGGAGAGGGAGAGCATCATAAGGCAGAGAATCGGCCATTAGCAGTAAGGACGATACGCGACGCTTTTACCGTTACGACTCTTTTCATTTCACGAGGCAATGGCGGCGGCGGCGGCGGCGAGGAGGTTAAACCAGAATTAATTATGATTATAATCAATACTTATCCCACTTGCATATTTCCATAGGGATGAACGCATGGCGAGCAACAGTTAATGATTAATTTCGAGGTCATTAAACTACACACACGCGCGCACACACACACACACACACACACACACACACACACACACACACATACATACAGGTGCGGCCTCTCGTTCGGGGAAAAACAAGGTCAGGCATGAGATATTTTGCTCCCTCGTTGCAAGTCAGTTCAGTGAGACCAACAAAAAATTCCTTCCACGCCACCTAAGTCTGTTTGTCAGCTTTGGCACAGAGCAGCTGGAGGAGCTGTAAAATAAAGCCGCTTCATGTGTGGCCAGGTATCAGGTATCAGGTGTGGGGTGATCATTAGCGTCCTCCTAATACACCAAATCCTTTCGTAATTCTTTCTAACGCCAAGCAGCTAATACCTCACTCTGCTTCCTGTTAAGGTGGAGACAGAAACTGAGGTGAGACTATACTGGGAAGGTAAGAAACTGCCTTCCTGTCTGTCTTTTCCTCCTTCCTGGGACTTGAGCTGTTTCAGAAGGGAATATAGACATTTCCGAAATTACACAGGATAAATTTTAGAGCTCATGTCTATATTTAACATTATTAGAGCTCCGAATTTAACGTTCTCTCTCTCTCTCTCTCTCTCTCTCTCTCTCTCTCTCTCTCTCTCTCTCTCTCTCTCTCTCTCTCTCTCTCTCTCTCTCTCTCTCTCTCTCTATGTGTTTTTGCGCCTCAGGTCACAAAAATACAGAGGGTCAGCATGTGCCGGTGTGTTCTTTCCGATCAATACTATTTAATCGCACTCCCAAAGGCAACGTTCCGAAAGCTTATCATCACGAAATTCCCTGCACTCTGGAATTACGCGTCTGCTCACCTGCCGTAAAAAGATCCCGAAAAACAAGTATAAACGATTTTTTTCTACCTTGACACACTGAAAAACAACTATGAACTATTTTTTCCCACCTGCAAACACCACATCCTCGCCGTCAAATATAACAAACAGGACATTATTGCTTTCCTCGACGGCTCTCCGAACCTTCACGGCCGCAACTCGCAACCGGACACTTGATACGTACTCGACACCCAATAGTGTAGCGAGAGAAACGAACGGCGGCGACCTCACAGCTTCTCGTCCTCGTCGTTCAGAAATTCCTCGGGTCATTCGCTTTGGATATCGCGCGGTATCGACAGGAAGCAGCCTCGATGGCGCTACTGCTGCTGCTACTGGTGGTGCTGCTGCTGCTGCTGCTGCTGCTGCTGCCGGAGTGAAATGGAGTTGCTACGTTACTTCGCTGCCGCCCTTCACACTCACTGCGGTTCGGGATGGCGCTGGTAGACTTCTGCCGAAAGATGGACCGATGGAGGCCCGTGTAGCATCGCACCATAACCATCGAATGGCTGCCACTGCACTCGGAACGCGACGCAAATATTTGGGCCTCGCATCTTTCACCCCCACCGCCTTTACTCACTGTTACGGCAAGAGCGACCACACTCCATGCCAAATAAATTGTGGCCAGTGGGAGGCTGTGACACTGGCGGGAAAGTTAAGGTTAATAAATAAAGGTATCGCTTTTGAATAGCCCTTGGACTCTCTCCATTTGTGAGGGAGACAAAAAAAATGATAAAATATTGGTGTTGAATGTGTGCGTGTATATGTAAATATGCGTGTATGTATATGCGTGTGTCTGTAGAGAGAGAGAGAGAGAGAGAGAGAGAGAGAGAGAGAGAGAGAGAGAGAGAGAGAGAGAGAGAGAGAGAGAGAGAGAGAGAGAGAGAGAGAGAGAGAGGATCATAAATCTACAACCGAATCCTGAATATTTACACACATAAATAAGTTACATTTACGTGATAAATGCAAGTAGTCCTCAAGGGCGTACACATTCGTCAATATTCATTTTTTGCACAACTAAACCTGGTTCCACTGAGCTGGCAGCGTTACAATGCAACACGCGGTGAAAGAGGAACCCAGACGAAAACTTTGCTTGACTTTTTAATCCTTTAGAAATGATAATTAGAAGAAAAAACAAAACAGGATGAAAACCATCAAAGTAGTGAAAGATAAGAGATTGAATTGGTATTAGAATATTATGAAGGGGGATGAAAAAGGAAGACGACGCGAAAATGATGAGTCTCTATCTCTCTCCGCCCTGCAAACGTTGTTTTATATTCATAGCACCGTTAGATTTGAGACATAGTGAGTGTCTTATTTTATAAATACCTTAATAATTTGAAGAGAATAATGAATGTTTAAAAGCAGTTACCTTTTGTTATTTAGAGTGAAAAAGAAAGAAGTGGACCGACTGCATGAATAAGAGGTAGAGGTTATAAGGTGTTCAAGGTAAATCAAGATAAATAAAGAGAGAAATCACGTTCACCATTCCCGTATTAAAGTAAAGAAAGTTTAGGAGAAAATATTTTACAAGCCAAAATGTTAACCTTACATATGACTAGTGGAAAAGGAGAGAAAGCACACTAAAAACTACATACACTTTGCAGTCCATTCAGCAAATGTAAAACAGAATTCATATACATTGTAAGCCGCCGGAAAACTAACAAATCTGACATGCCATTTCTCTCTCTCTCTCTCTCTCTCTCTCTCTCTCTCTCTCTCTCTCTCTCTCTCTCTCTCTCTCTCTAAAAATGCAGAATACCACATATCTACATTATCCCTCTTTGGTTCTTCGTCTGCGTTTGTCTGTCTATATCCGTCTGTCTATGTATGTCTGCGGATTATCATAACTTGTATTTTTCACAACGTTCGTCTCTCAGATCTTTTCAGCACACTTTTTTTCATGTAATATTATAAATCCCACACTAAGCTCGCCCACACGCGGTTCGCTCACACCGGTAATAAATTTATTCCATTTCAGTATTGATTTTTCTCATCACCCAAGAATAAAACTGCAAAACCACTAAGAGAGAGAGAGAGAGAGAGAGAGAGAGAGAGAGAGAGAGAGAGAGAGAGAGAGAGAGAGAGAGAGAGAGAGACAATAATTATGAAAACCTTCAAGAAAAAAAGAGGGAGCGAGAGAGCATCAGTAATTTATTCACGTGCCACTATTTCATTTTCTTTCAGACCAACAGACTGAAAACCAAGGCACGAAATTTAGTAGTGGGCTGCGTTTTGCTCCACCGAAATGAACAGAATATCACACACACACACACACACACACACACACACACACACACACAGATAGATGAAAAGGTAGATGTTTCATTGACAATAAACATGCACACTGAAGACATTAATAAGATCGGAAAGTGCCCCAAATATTAATACGCTAACAAATTCAAACACACCATAAAGCAGAGGAAAAAATGATGAAATAAAACCAGACACATTAACAAAGATGATCTGGTAAAACAACATAAAAAGGAGGAAGTAAAAAAAAAGAAGGAAGAGGATAGAAAAAAACTGAAGGAAGTGGAAGAGGAAGAAAAGGAAAACAGAAGGAAAAAAAAGGAAGAAAAAAGGACTGATAATTATAATTCTCTCTCTCTCTCTCTCTCTCTCTCTCTCTCTCTCTCTCTCTCTCTCTCTCTCTCTCTCTCTCTCTCTCTCTCTCACATACACACACACACACATACACACAGAGGCGCCGGCGAGAGAGGAAGAGAGAGGCGCCCCGTGCTATCTTCATCTCGAGGCTGCCGGACTCTGAATAATAAACTGTCCTCGCTAACTCAGGCACGGACGGCTTTCTCTGCCAAGGCTTGTTTGCGGTTTGTCGGTTTCCGTCTTGTCTGTCACGCTCACCTCTCTCTCTCTCTCTCTCTCTCTCTCTCTCTCTCTCTCTCTCTCTCTCTCTCTCTCTCTCTCTATGTATGCATCTAAAATTCATCGTATTAATCTGAATAGCAGGTTTCCAGTGTTGTGTGGTTTTCAAAAGTTAAATAGCGAGATACTGCACGTTGAAATGAAAGGTATATTCTGCCTATTCTCTCTCTCTCTCTCTCTCTCCTTTTTCTTTTCTTTTCCTCGTCCTCGTCCTCGTCTTCCTCCTCCTCCTCCTCCTCCACCTCCACCTCCTCCTCCACCTCCTCCTCCTCCTCCTCCTCCTCCATGGCGCTATCTTCTCTAATTCCCTCATCACTCCGAGGACTAATTGATTCACTGACTGACTGACACAAGACGCCGCGACATCCTGCAGAAGATGTAGCATTCGTGATCATGGGGAGGGAAAGAACGATTGTTGTGATATGCTATGCCGCCACTCTCCCCTCTTCCCTCTCTCTCTCTCTCTCACTCTCCCTCACACACACAACTTACTTTTATCACTTTACACTCCGCAGCCTCGGCTTTCATCACCACACTGTTTTGATGGTTTCCCTTCCCATAAAAAGACTCATTTCATCTTTATTCATATACAGCTAATGGAAACGCCGCGTCTTCTTTTTTACCAGCAAACTCTGACAGACGGCGGGCGATGCCAGAAGAGGAAAAGAAAAAGGAAAAGAACAGAACGAAGAGAATGCAATAAAGTAATGAAAGTGCGTCTCTAACTAATGCAAAAACCTTTAGGTTATGCTAAGGGAAGAAGAAAAGACCACAGTATCCTTACAACACTTCGCTTATCACTAACAAATGAGCATCGGGACGCGGCGGCGACGAGAGACTGACTGCACCATTTTTTGAAACACTTCTGCGCCGCACCTCCAGTACTTTCAAGAGACTCTACATAGCTGATGTGACGCGAGTTTTTAAGGCTGTTTTTACCACCTTATGACAGATTTCTACATTATCTTACATTATTAATAGGAGAAACACTCTCGAGAACCCGGCTAACTATCTCTGTGGCCTTTGAAAACAGTCGTAGTGGGGGAACAAAGTATTTCAGAATACACACACACACACACACACACACACACACACACACGGCCGGACCCTCGCTACACAATCCATTATTCACCAGCGCCAAGACAAGCTGCGGAGGTTACCAGGGGGAGGAGGAGGAGGAGGAGGAGGAGGAGGAGGAGGAGATTACAGGGAGGTATCCGAGTGAGAGGGACGGGAGGACAGGGCGGTAAGGAGGCGAAAGATGGACTTTATTCCCTATTGACTTCACTGATCTGATTTTTTTTTTCTCTTTGGTCGGGAAGATCCAGAGAGAGAGAGAGAGAGAGAGAGAGAGAGAGAGAGAGAGAGAGAGAGAGAGAGAGAGAGAGAGAGGGAGGGGAGAGAGGGCAGTGTCTGGCTCCTCTCCCTCCCACAAGTGTCGATGAGTTGGTGGTCCCAGTCAAGGAGGGGAAAGGAGGGGAAATGGAGTCAAGAGAGCCAGGGTCACGAGGGGAAGGAAGAGGGGAAAGAGGGGAGAGAGAAAGAAGAGTAAAAAAAAGAAAAAGAAAGAAAAGAGAGGAAAAGGAGAAAAGATGGAGTATAGAGGGGAGGAATGTGAAAGTTTTGAAGTGCTATTAAGAGAGAGAGAGAGAGAGAGAGAGAGAGAGAGAGAGAGAGAGAGACAAACAGACAGACAGACAGACAGACAGACACAGACAGACAGACAGACACAGACAGACAGACAGACAGACAGACAGAGAGAGAGAGAGAGAGAGAGAGAGAGAGAGAGAGAGAGAGAGAGAGAGAGAGAGAGAGAGAGAGAGAGAGACAAACAGACAGACAGACACAGACAGACAGACACAGACAGACAGACAGACAGACAGAGAGATAGAGAGAGAGAGAGAGAGAGAGAGAGAGAGAGAGAGAGAGTATAGCTAAGAAAAGTGAGGAATAAATGGATAGCGAGAACATCCTGGACAGCTCAGAGAGAGAACGAAATAGAAAGAGAAAGAGGGAGAGAAACTAAGGAAAAGTTTGGACAAAGAAAAAGAAAAAGTAAAGAGGAAGACAGAAAAGAAAAACGAATAGAGGAGGAACGAAGCGAAGGAAGGACAGAGAGAGAGAGAGAGAGAGAGAGAGAGAGAGAGAGAGAGAGAGAGAGAGAGAGAGAGAGAGAGAGAGAACTATCTGGCCAAGAAGAAAAACCTGTCCCTAGAAAAGACAAAAGAAAAAAAGCTGAAAATAAAAAAAAGTAAAAGAAATATAAAAAAATGAAAGGTAAAAAGTAAGAAAGTAAAAGAAAATCAATAAAACATTAAAAAATATGTAAAAAAACGAAAAAAAAAAAAAGTGGAAAGGGACAGATGCATAAATATAAGCTTTTGTCAGCCAATACTACGTACCCTCACCCACACACTACCCACCCTAGCCCGCCAGCACCTACCCGCCCCCACCCCACCACCTGAACGACCCTCCACCAGGCTTACTCAAACGTCAGTGCCGCCGTCGGTCTGACACAGGATCGTGGGAGAGAAATAAAGCCTAGTGCCTCAAAAAAAAAAAAAAAAGACTCAATTTATTTACCGAGGTCTGGAAAAAGAAAAAAAATCGTGAGAGAAAAAAAAGAAAATATTGCGACATTCTTTTTTTTTTTTTTTTGCATTGTTTGTGGCGAAATCTTTCAGTAGAGGATGCATGGGTGTTAAGTGTAAGTCTCTCTCTCTCTCTCTCTCTCTCTCTCTCTCTCTCTCTCTCTCTCTCTCTCTCTCTCTCTCTCTCTCTCGTTTGTTTTGCCTTTGTTTTTTTTGTTTTTTTGCTTTTATTCCATCTTCCTGTTTCGTTTTTTTTTTTTTTAGGTTTTCCGTCTTTCCTCTTTTTTTTATGTTCCTTTTGCTCCTCCTCTCCCCTTCTCTATTCCCCTCTCTTTTGGCAGTGTTCAAAGTGTTGTTGTTTTCCATTACTTTCTTCCTTTTTTCCTCACAATATATTCCCTCCCTCCTTCCCTTCCTTTCCCCCCTCCTCTCTCTCTCTCTCTCTCTCTCTCTCTCTCTCTCTCTCTCTCTCTCTCTCTCTCTCTCTCTCTCTCTCTCTCTCTCTCTCTCTCTCTCTCTTTCTAATGCCACAAAGAGAATTTATATTGGTTTGATCTCTGAAGCTAAAATGTTAATCACTCTATCAGAAGGTCGCCAATCAGTCAGTCAGTCAGGCAGGCAGGCAGGCAGTCAATCAGTCCCTCAGTCAGCCAGGCCGCTCTAGCAAAGTTTGAGAGCTAAGTAAGTCAGTTCACAGTTTGCCTCAGTTCTCGAAGTCATGAATCACACGCCAACTGGACGTCATTCCCACTCACCACCTTGTTACCTTCATCATGTCGGAAGTTGAATGGTGAATGAGATACTGAGTGGGTGAGTGAGTGTTTGAGTGAGTGGGTCAGTCAGTGAGTCGGTGCGGGATTGAGTGACTGAGTGAATAAGCGTCTGTGTGAGTGAGTGAGTGAGTCCATGAGTGAGTGAGGGAGGGAATGAGTGAGTGAGGGAGGGAACGAGTGAGTGATTTAGTGTCTGTGGAGTCCATGAGTGAGTGGAGGGAGTAAGTGAAGAGTAAGTGAAAGAGTGAGTATGAGTGCCTTCATGAGTCAGTGAGTGAGTGAGTGAGTGAACGAGTAAATTATCGAGTGAGTTCATAAGAGTGTGTGCGAGTGTGAGTGAGTGCATGAATGACTGACTGCGTGAGTGAGCGAAACGCAAAGACAAAAATTAAAAAAAGAAAAAGAAAAATCAGACCACAAATGCCACTAATAATTCTTTAAGCGCCGCACAGAAAGTAATGCATAAAAT
>NC_087177.1:13474308-13479308 GCF_035594125.1 Scylla paramamosain
GAGGTCGGACAAGTGTATTAAACAATGTGAGAATTACCCCTTCTGATTTGAATTCGAAAGTCCTACCAATAAAGAGTAAGAGGAAGAGGAGGAGGAGGAGGAGGAGGACAATACAAGAGAAAAATGGAAAAATCGACAATAAACACGGAGAAAACAGGCAAGGTAGTGCAAGAAAGATACGCACGTGTGTATGTATGTATGTGCGTCCGTGTGTATGTATGTATGTGTAGGGACAAGTAAACTGCAAAGAGCAAACAAGATGAGGCGATGTTATGCACGGCCGGGATGTGTCCTCTTATTGAATCTTTTTTCCAACCCGCGAGAGAGAGAGAGAGAGAGAGAGAGAGAGAGAGTCGTAACATCGGCGGTCGTCACAGGGGTCGTTCCGGACGGCTGCTCGGCCACGGAAAGCGATCAGCGCACCGCAAAACGCCGCGATTATCATGGAAATCTCTCGCCGTCGCGCGCTTCCCGGTGATTAATACCATCGTGCCGCGCTGCAAACTGCTTCTGCTATGTCTCTGCTAACGGGAGGCGCCTGTGTTTTCATCCCAGAGCCCGCCGCAGCATAGGACACCCCGGCAGACGCCTCTAGAGCCCTGTCACTCTCCCTGCTCCTCCTCCTCCTCCTCCTCCTCTTCCTGTCCTTCCCGGAGAATGTGGGCTCTAATGCTGTCGCTCGTTTGTGGTGAGAGAGGAACGAGCGGAGGGAGAAGGGGAGGAAGGAGCGTGGGGAAGGAACGGAAGGGTGCGAGGGAGGGAGGAAGGTAAAGGAGGGATGAATGAGAGTGAAAGTAGAGTGAAGGATGAGTGGAAGGGAATTAGCAAGGAAGGAGAGGGAGAGGAATGGGTATATGAGGAATGGAAGGAAGGAACGAAGGGAAGAAACGGAAGGAAGTGAAAGATGGGAGAAGAGAGTATGAGGGATGAGAGAGAGAGAGAGAGAGAGAGAGAGAGAGAGAGAGAGAGAGAGAGAGAGAGAGAGAGAGAGAGAGAGAGAGAGAGAGAGAGAGAGAGAGAGAGAAGAACAGAGGAAGAAGAAAGAAAAGTAAAAAGACTAAATATGGAGTATGAAAGTCAAGAGGAGGATAGGAATATAAGTACAAAGAAAGATGGAAATAGACAGGAGGCGAGAAGACGGGAAGGGAAAGGAGGGAGGAAGAGAAGGGAAGGCGAGAGGAAAGGAGAAACTGTAGTAGGGAGAGAGGAAGACAGGAGAGAGGGAGGGGGTGTGGAGGGAAGCAAAGAGGGGCTGTAGGAGAGGGCAGGCGGGAAGGCAGTAGGACTCAGGCAGATTACTTGTAGATAGTGAGATACGAGGTGATCGCTTCAGTGCGCCGTCTCCTCGCAGTGCTCACCAGGGGCCCAGTGCTGGCGAGACGACGCTGCACCGGTAACGTTATGGCCCTTACAATTATAGCCTCCTTCAGCTCTCCTCTTCCCCCTCCTTCTAACTCCGCCTTCACCTCCTCCTTCTCTGCCTCCTGGTTCTCTAATGCGTCCTCCCCCTCCTCCTCCTCGTTCTGTAACTCCTATCCTCGCACCGATCTCCTCCTCCTCCTCCTCCTCCTCCTCCTCTTCCTCCTCCTCCTCCTCCATCTCTTCCTCCTCCTTCTCAAGCAGCCAAGTAAGGACATGGATGCCTGTTGCTACTTGTATTCCTTTGTATTCCTTTATATTTGCATTTCTCCTCAGCCACCTCCTCCTCTTCCTCTTATAACTCCTATGATTTCTTTCTCTTTCTGATCTCCTACTCTTCCTCCTCCTCCTCCTCCTCTTCCTGAATCCTCACTCCCTAAATTAGCACGTAACATTTTTTTTCTTCCGTTTTTTTTTTCATCACACAAAGGTAATTAATATTCTCCACTACCCTTAGTACACCTTTTCCTTTTTCCATTTTTCACTTTCATTTTTCCGTCCTATTTCTTGTCACAGGCTCCCACTCTCCCTCCCTCTCCCTCTCTCTCCTTTCTTCCTTCCTTTCTTGTTTCCTTTTCTGTCATTCTTCTTGCACTCTCACATTTTTCCCCTCCCAGCCTCCGCCTTTATTTACTCTTTAGCTGGGCTTAATTAGTTCCGCCCTCTGCATTGTATTTCTTCTTTTTCTCTCTCTCTCTTTTACTCCGGTGGGCCACAATGCTTCTGCGCTCTCTCTCTCTCTCTCTCTCTCTCTCTCTCTCTCTCTCTCTCTCTCTCTCTCTCTCTCTCTCTCTCTCTCTCTCTCTAATTCACAGTTTCTCATTCTCTAGAACGTAACTCCTGACTCACGCAGCACTCATTCCCTTGGGTCTGAGTCACGCTAGTATAACAGATAGATAGGTGGGTGGATGGATAGATAGATAGATAGATAGATAAATAGATAGATAGATAGGTAGGTAGGTAGGCACTGTTCGTATGTAAATAGATATGTAGATAGATAAAGAGATAGGTAGGTAAGTAGGTAGGTAGGTAGATAATAAGTAGGTAGGATGGTGGGTAATAGGTAGGTAAGTAGTTAGGTAGATACGTAGATGGATAAGCAAGTAGGAAGGCAAATAGATAGACAGGTAAACAGACAGACAGACAGACAGACAGACAGAGATAATAGATATGTCTGATTTTCACGTGTTCAGACAGTGGAGGAAAAATTCAGGGCCATGAAAGGCAACATCCCAACACTAATACATTGCTAAATGAAATAACTCGATTTGAAAGGAAGTTGAATCATCAAGAAATGAGAAAATACGAAGAAGCGAGGATCAGGAGAGAGAGCTGAGTGAAGGGAAAGAGGAACGAAATAAAAAAAAACTATGAAACAAAAGCGAGAAACATATAAACTAATACACGTCAATGGGATTAATTGGTGCCAAAAAGGAGACTGACATACGCTACCAATATACAAATACACGTATTAATGGTTTACAAATACAGAGATGGCTCGAACAAATATGTATACCGACGTGTCAAGGATGAGAACAATATACAAAAAAAAAAGTAAAGGGAGGAAATATACTTTAATGTGTGTATATGTATAAAACTGTTAGAATCTTTACTAAAGTAATATTTAATGGTTCTGCTTCTACGTATGTTTCTGTGTTTCAGTTACGTGGTCCGAAATGTTTCATGACACTGTTTCGTTCGGTTCATTGTATCAATTTGTATGTGTTGCCTCGACTTCATGTTTGGTTACTCATCAAGACAAGAAAAAATAGAGACTTAAGGCGATTTCACAAAGGGCAAATTTCTCCCAGCATGTTGCCCGTTTTTGCTGGTGAGACCGGCAACTCACCAAGTTTGGCGTCTCACAGGAACTGGGCCGTTGTGTTGACGCCTCGTCATCCCAACAACAAACCCCAAGCCAGCATCTCTTCGGCCACCTTATTTTGCCTTAATTATTCAACAATTAGATGTTGACTGCATTTTTTTAATGGCTTTCGATTTGATGATAAAACAAGGACGCTGTAATAAATCTTTCGTTCCACTTGGCAACTCGTATAGGCCGTGCGGCTTTGTCTCCACAGCCAGTGACCTGCTGGCCATGGTCACTCCGTGACTGAGGTGGCAACAGCACTAGCAGCCAACATCCCCGGGATCCACCACAGCTCAATTAATTTGTGCTAAGCTTTCACACTCCAGCAAAACTTAACGCGGGACTCCATCACGACACATTGTTTTTCTCGCCAGCTGCAGTTGTCAAATAAGCGCTATAAATAATTTCACACACACGCAATCAAATCACAAGCACACACTGGCACATATACTTTGTTTGTCTTAAGTTTTTATAGATGACAATTTTACTCATAAAGTACAATATATTTTTATATGACATGTACAACTTGTAGTATGACGGTCATTTGATTTCTAATACTTCCAGCAAGTCCGGCACCACAGCCGTTTTCCATTCTTCCCGACAGCAGAAAACGAGCTGCATAACGTCATTTGCTGCTCAGTTTGCCCAGCCGGCAAAAAAAATGGGCAGCATGCTGGTAGAATTTTGCCCAGTGTGACGCCGCCTTTAGCTTTAATTTTCTGCATACGTGTCAGATTTCCTTCTCTCTCCATTTTCCTTGGATCAGACTGTCTTAAACTGTCCTCTCCCGAACACTGTCTCGTTATAAGCTCGTAAAAGCCTAACAAAGAAGGCTCCTCTCCAGTTTACTTTTTCCAAGTCTAAATTGATAAGAATTCAATTAAATTCATATTCTTAAATGTTTCTGCGTCTCATCTTTACCACTTCTGGCAGGCTGTGGTAGAAGTTACTGACAGATCCTAGAATATCTTTATAATTTTAGAGATAATTTATTAAGGATTCTGCATCATCAATGTGAAAAACACTTTTGAGAACATACATATGAATGGTGTATAAAAAATGTGTTCGAGATGTATAACCTTAAATTAGAAAATGCTCACACAGAAAAAAAGGGAGTTTCAAAAGGCTACGGTGAAAACAGTTTGAAGTACATAAACAGCGGATCACAAATGTAAGACAAAACAAGGAGAGGAGTGAATGAAGCGACAAATGTGACGAGAGAGAGGGAAAAAAATGTGAAAAATTTTAACAAAACTTTTTCCAGTCTGCATTTACGGCGGACTATACACTTGATGACAACACATTTTTCCTCGGTGGACTACGCGCGCCCGCGCGCGCACACACACACACACACACACACACACACACACACACACACACACACACACACACACACACAACTTGCTTCTTCCTACGACTTAATGTGTCTGAGTAGAATACACACACACTTTTTCCTCCTTCCTACAACTTGAACTTTTTCAAAATCAAGACACCCTACAAACTATATTGATATTTTTTTTATTTATATATATATATATATATATATATATATATATATATATATATATATATATATATATATATATATATATATATATATATATATATATATTCTACAGTCAGCTTTTTTGTGGAAAGAAACAGCGGTGTTCTCTCTCTCTCTCTCTCTCTCTCTCTCTCTCTCTCTCTCTCTCTCTCTCTCTCTCTCTCT
>NC_087177.1:13481808-13484308 GCF_035594125.1 Scylla paramamosain
GAGTGACATAAGCTGTCTTAACTACTTCCAGCCTAAAACCGTTAGATTATTCAGGCAAATCTGTCACCGTAATTCAATTCTTGATGGTGGTGCCTGGTATATCGTAACCCACTTTTAATGGTGGCGCCAAGCATTCACTGTTAGCTTGGATTTTTTTATGGTAGAAAGAGGTATAAACGGAGCATTCACTGTCTGCTTGGAACAAACGACTGACTTAGGGTGATAAACCGTGCTTTGGAGAACCAAATTTTACCAGGACAACGCCAGGTAATTCTGATTGTGGAAAATAAAAGGAAGGGAATGAAAAAGAGGGGAAGTTTACTTGAAGGAAGAAGAGAAGTTAACTAACCTAACTTAACCTAACATAGCCTAGAGGGAAAAGGAACAGTATTAAGGGAGTTAGGGAAGGGGCATTACTATTTAGAGACTGATGGAAAGTATAGGAAGCGAAGGACTGGAGTAGAGTAGACAGAAAGGAGAGGGAGAGTTTACTTGAGGGAAGAACAGACGAAAATTGAAATAAAACAAGGAGAGACCAAGAAAGGAGAGACCAAAAGAAGGAAAAAAATAGAGCATCGCAATATAAATAAAAGTCGGGTGATGGTGATGCGTGTGTGTGTGTGTGTGTGTGTGTGTGTGTGTGTGTGTGTGTGTGTGTGTGTGTGTGTGTGTGTGTGTGTGTGTGTGTGTGTGTGTGTGTGTGTGTGTGTGTGTAAATAGTAATTAACTGAATCACATAACACAAAGTACTTTAATTTATGAATAAACTTTAATGACAAATATCATGATAACAAAAAGAATCTCAGCTTTTACCAAAGAAAGAAATAGGAAAATAAAAAATAAGAAGAAAATAATTAACATATATATACAAAATAAGCAAACTGAATATCACGAAATTCACTAAGGTCTTCTCCATAACACAACTACAACACAACACAACACAATACAACAACACAACACTGCACAACTTTAACACAAATTCTCTCCCTAGACCAACCAAGATCAACACATACACAGGAGACCCCTTGACCCTCTGTGTGTGTGTGTGTGTGTGTGTGTGTGTGTGTGTGTGTGTGTGTGTGTCGTATACTGCTAAACACGCACCAAAACACCTTCCACACCTACAAACTAACCTAATATTTGCCTTAATTAGCACTGCACCTGCCCAGACCAGCAGACGCCTCACACACTGCCCTCCATCGACTCTCTCTCTCTCTCTCTCTCTCTCTCTCTCTCTCTCTCTCTCTCTCTCTCTCTCTCTCTCTCTCTCTCTCTCTCTCTCCAAAAAGAGGAAGCCGTAACAGTTTAAGGATGAAGGACTCTGAAGAGCTTTGGGAGAATATGAAATGCTTGCTCAGTCCTGCACGGGTGAGGGCGAGTAAGTATATGCAGGAAGGAAATATTAAAGTAACATAGTAATGAAGGAAGGTATGAATTCTGAAAGGAGAGAAAGGAGAGGTAAAAAATAGAAGGGTGGGGGACGTGGAGTATCTTAGGAAGTGTGGAATTACAAACTTTAGAGAGAGAGAGAGAGAGAGAGAGAGAGAGAGAGAGAGAGAGAGAGAGAGAGAGAGAGAGAGAGAGAGAGAGAGAGAGAGAGAGAGAGAGAGAGAGACTGACTTTACTGCATCGCCTTCAGCACCACCACCACCACCACCACCACCACCACTTTGCACCGTAACACAATTAACAAAAAACTTTCATATTAAGGGTGGGGCGGAAACGGCGGCGGGCGGCGTTGACACAGGTCCTCGAGTCCCCAAGCTGGTTCTAACGAAATGTCAATGTTTACCTTCGCATTTCCCTC
Source organism: Scylla paramamosain (assembly GCF_035594125.1). Classification (NCBI taxonomy): domain Eukaryota; kingdom Metazoa; phylum Arthropoda; class Malacostraca; order Decapoda; family Portunidae; genus Scylla; species Scylla paramamosain. Next base: position 13,483,616 of record NC_087177.1, read on the forward strand.
CCTCACGACGGGCCCGAGAGAGGGAGTGGCGAGAAGAGAGAGACAGAGAGAAAGAGAGAGACTGGTACAGAGGGAGGAGAGAAAAAAAAAGACATAGAAGAAGGAAAGAGGGGGAAAGGGGGAAGAGTAAAAAAAATGCAGCGATAACCTTGCATATCTTATGAGAGTGTTGACCGAGTCTTGGCCTTTGATGTATTGCCTTGCAGATGTGTTTGTCGGGTTAATGTGTCCGCTAATGAAAACTTTAGAATCTCAGGAATGATGATGATTTGGAGGAGGAGAAGAAGGAGGGGGAGGAGGAGGAGGAGGGCAAGGAGTATGGGGAGGAGTAGAAATGAGCAGGAAGAAGAGGAGGAGGGGGAGAGATGGAAATTAAGGAGAAAGAAGAGGAAGTAAACAAAAGTAAAAGGGAAGAATGATGATGAGAAAGAGGAGAATGGGGAGGAGGAGAAAGGAAAATGAAGAGGAGGAGGAGGAGGAGGAGGAGGAGGAGGAGGAGGAGGAGGAGGAGGAGGAGGAGGAGGAAGGATGAAAAGGATATTTAAAAAGTCGGGAAGGAGGAAGAGGAAATAGGGAAAATGAGGAGGGGAATAAGGAAGAGGAGGAAAAAGAGGAAGAAGATGGAAATTAAGAAACTTGGGAAGGAGGAAAAGAATGAAAAGGGAGTAGGAAGTAGGGAAAAGAAGAAAGAGA
>NC_087177.1:13489308-13494308 GCF_035594125.1 Scylla paramamosain
ATTACCCGGGAATTAATTCAGAATGTGAGAGGAGAGTTTTACCGTGATGCAGCCAGCGCAATGACGAAAACACGGATAAATTGAAAACAGCGTCTAAGATAAAGAATATGCATCTTATGAACTTTAAAATGAACAAACAAAATCTTAACTTTACAGCAAGGACAAAGGGTAAATGAGCCTCTAATATAAGAACTGTGAAAGTGGATTGACACACGAGATGAAAAGTGCAAGCAAGTCAAATTTATGCATGACTGGAAGAAGAAGTCACGCTCCACTTTTTTTTATATATATATTCTTGCTCCAACTTGCAAATTAATATTCATCTGCGGCGGAGACCTGGACTGGATTATCACGAATGTTATTTCTGCAGTGGCGGCAACTTCCTGACAGGCACTCCCTCCCTTCCTCCCTGAGCCGCCGACCCTCGAGGGAGACTCAGACAAAAGCCTCACACGATATTCATAACCTCAGTAACCGTATTTTCCTGACGATGGCTGGACGGGGAGTAGGAAGGAAGGAAGGAAGGGAGATGTTGTGAAGGTAGTAGCAGCAGCAGCAGTAGTAGCAGTAGGTCTTTCTTCCCTTTCTCCTCCTCCCAAGACACACACACACACACACACTCAAGTGCTCCTTTGCTGGTGAGGTAAGAAAGTCGACAGCGAGTGAGCACGTCCGCCGCCATCACGACCCACACAAACTTTTATGGCGGTACATCAGTGGCCGCCGCTCCTCACGGCCTCCTGGGCATAGACAGCCGGGAAGAGGTTCCCGTATATACGTTTGCATTTATATATATGAGGCGCAAGTTTGCCACAGCGCAGTAAAACCAAGAGATAACACCAGAGTAACAATAAGGAAGAAAGGAAGGATGGGAGGAAGAGAGGCCACAGAATTTCTCCTCCTTCCTCCTTTCATATCACCCAAACATTTTTATGATATTTACATTCACCCCCGTCAAGTCAAGAAACTTGCGATCTTTTTCGCAAAATATTATTGTTTGTATTCTTCTAATTCTGGCGGGATGTTGATACTCCGCCACCATTTTTCCAAGACTCCTTCCAGATGAGGACCTTCTTTTCACTGCCACACTCGTGACTCTCTCGTCCCTCCTCTTCATCTGCCCCTCCAGCTACTCCTCCTGTCCCTCCAGCTTCACCTCCTGCCCCTCCAGCTGCTCCTCCTGTCTTTCCAGCTCCTGTTCCTTCTCTTCCTGCCCCTCCAGAGACGCCCGCCCCTCCAGCACCCCGCACAAGGAGCTGCCTCGGCCGGCCCCAGACACGTTCCCCGACGGACCTCGCCGCGCCATCCTGAATGTCAACCTTGGAACTGTAATTAGTCTCTCACATTCTCACGTATTTTTTCCTCTCTCTCTCTCTCTCTCTCTCTCTCTCTCTCTCTCTCTCTCTCTCTCTCTCTCTCTCTCTCATGCTTTATTCCTATACCTGAGTGTGCAAGGATAACTATTACCTTAATCACCACTGCCACCCCTACTACTACTATTGGTACCACCAACACCACCACCACCACCACCATCGCCACATTCACCACCACCGACAAACGAGAATAGAAAGAATAAATAAACAACAACCAGGAACACGGAATACTATAAGCTAAAAAAAATAAAATAAATAAATACATAAGCTTGGAAAAAATACATAAATACAAACTGGAATAAGAACAAGGAGGAAGAAGGAACGAAGAAAGGAGGGTTAAAGAATGAAAATAGACAATTATCCTGTAGGTTTGTGGCGTCCGCGGAATTGGAATTGAAACGTACACCATAGACAGAAGCTTCGACTAAATTACCAAAAGAATCTGTTTCATGAAAGTCCGCACCGAAGGGGGAGGGGAATGGGAGAGGAGAAGGGATGAGGGTGGGCGAGAATAAGAGAGAACGTACAGGTGGAGGAGTGGGAGGCGGGTGGGAGTAATAGTAAAGGGAGGAGGAACAGGAGGGAAGTAGATGGGGAGTAAGGGGAGAAGGAATAGAAGAGCAGTAGAGGGTGAGCGCAAAGAGAGGATGGAATGGGAGAGGACTGGGAGTGGGAGTAAAAAGGGGAGGGGAGTACACGGTGGGAGTAAAGGGAGGAAGGAATAGGAGGGGACTGAGAGTGGTGGGAGTAAAGAGGGGAAGGGAAGGGAAGAGGGTGTGAATGGGAATGAAGGAAAAAGGGGAGGTAAGAAAGCGGATGAAGAGGAGAGAAGATAGACCTGGGAATAAAGAGAGAGAGAGAGAGAGAGAGAGAGAGAGAGAGAGAGAGAGAGAGAGAGAGAGAGAGAGAAGCGTATGGGAAGAGGAATGAAGGCGAAAGAACTCATGATTTTTGGCGCCATCTGTTGTGTGTCCATTCGATGATGTTATAAACGTCACCATCATCACCACCACCACCATCATCACCATCTTCACTAGCTACCATTTCAACCACCACCTCCACCGCCACCATTACTAATACCGCACGCACACACACACACACCACATCGCAATCCCCTTTCAACATTTTCCTCATTATTCTAACTTTTTCCCTTTCCTGTTTCCCATCACTAGAGTCTACATGAATCAATATGCACCCTTTCCCACCAACACTCCTGACCACCACCACCACCACCACCAACACTACCAATCTTCATCATTGTGCGCGACGCCTCCATCACTCTATCATTCATCTATTCCACCACCACCACCACCACCAACACGGGCTGCCCTGTCTCGCCCGCCCCAACAAAAAGGCATTAATCGTAATTTGCCAACACCTCAGCCGTCATCCCTTAATCCACATAGCGGGTAGGACCACACCCTTCCCTTCCATTCCCCCCACTCCCTTTCCGTGCACCTCCCTTCCCTTTAGGCATTAGGGACTTAAGTGAGCGGCGCTTCGGTAGGCGTCGGGGTCTGGCCAGGGTGGGTGGCAAGCAAGGAGCGAGACGAGGTGCCGACAACGATCCGAGAAAGCTAAGATGTAGAAGGGACGGCATAGCGAGATATTCCATGATGGGTGGCGCGGGACGAGGGTGCGCAGACAGACAGCAAGCAGACTCGTATTTGAATCAACACATTAAATCAACCCAGGTAGTCCCCTTTAGCATGAAACACGGTCCAGGACGCCACCAGGTTATGGAGGGGACAGGCAGGCAGAGGAGATGGGGACTGGTCGAAGTCAAGATCAACGAGGTGTTTTAAAACGTCTTCCCTCACAAGGCCATATAGAAAAATAAGGGCGGTGGAAAGCATGAATGGCCACCAATTTCCTTAATGTATTTCCAGGCGTAGTGAGAATGGCCCATTGTTCTTGGCGGGCCGGTGGGAAGTAGCGACTGGCTCCCGCTTACTTCTGCCGTGTTTTATGGTACGGCCGGCGTGCGTGGCGACCCCCGGCCAGGATCCCCAAGGCCGCCCCGTCTGCAAACACTACACACGCGACTGCCTGCACACACACACACACACATACAACGTAATTTAATGAGGGCAGCAGCATCTCACAGTTAAGAAAAGAAGGGTTACCAAGTTGCTTTGAGTCCTTAATTGAGACTCTGATCTAATTACCAGGTGAGGTAAAGAAGGGGAGGAAGAAGAAAAAAAAGTGAAACGCGAAAAGCTTCATAATTACCGTTGAAAGAAAGAGATGAAAAATCCTCGGAATGTCACTTCTCAACTTTCCCGAGGTTCGTTGAGGTTGTTTGCTCTCCTCGCGTCACGTCTCCCTCCCAACCCCCCAACACTCACCCACCACTGCCTGCTGCTCAAGGAAAAACAAGACACACAAGTTTTAATAAGTCAGGATTGTCATCAGAATATTTTTGGCACATGTATGTTAACGATACTCTTCTTTCTTTCTTTCTTTTATTTTTGGACGAGCGTGTTTTAATCTTCATTTCTACACATGAGATACCTAACTACAAGACATGCCAAGCCACCACGTATCATGCCACGGAAGTTCATTTATTCAAAGTTTAGCAGCCTTCCTCCAGTGCTGTTGACTCCTAGCGTTGCTCACCTCGCCGCAATTCCATATTCCCTCAGGACACGAGGCTCAAGAGTCAAACTAGCACAGGAAGTAAAGCCGGGAGTCTCCAACCACCCGCACCCTCCCAAGACGCCACACAACCAACTCTGCCACTAACTTTTCGAGTGGTCCTCCTGAGACGGCGAGGGACGCACGAGAAGCCACACCACCAGCACCATCAGCACCACCAGCAGAGGCCTGTTGACACACTACAAGGTCACACATTCCTCATTTCCTCCTCTGGAGACAAAGAGCGCAAGGGAGGTAATGATATTATCAGATTATACGGTCAATAAAATGTCCCTCTTCCTGCTTAGCGAGGTGTGGCCTGGGGCGCGCTAATCCTCGTCTCTCTCCAATCAGTTCCAGCATCGGATTGCTCTCCGCCAGCAGTGAGGTGTTGAGTTAAAATCGTTTCATCATCAACTAAACTGGAATATATTTTATAAGTGGATGTAACTTCCTCGTCTTTCTTGTAATCAAATAAACCAATTTAGTGATAACCTTTAGCGTGGCACGAAACTCACGGAACCCAGGAAGACAGACTCTCGTGCTGGTGAACATTGGGCCGAGCTCCTGGCGGCGGTAAAGGCGGGTGTTGTGCTACAAAACACACCATCATGCTCCGTTGTGGCCGTGGGAGGAAACTTTCTAGAGGTAGTAGGCAAGTTTCCTGGCGACACCTGAGACTCCAGACTTAATATACAGTACCGAAATTTGTTGCTCGCCCTCCACATTGAAAAGTTTGTTGCCTAAGACTACTCACTTCCCCTAATTATCGCCCAAACTTCCCCGGTAGAAGCAGCGGCGCAGGCGAGGAAGCTGCCAGCTGGCCTGAAAGTAGCGACGTATGGCGTGTGCTAGAGAGGCGCTCAAGTGTTGCAGACGGAGGAGGAGGAGGAGGAGGAGGAGGAGGAGGAGGAGGGATGGTGATTCGAAAGGAGATCGTTTGTAAGAAGAGAAGGACAAGAAAGTGAGACTGACTGAGCACTAGCTAGC
>NC_087177.1:13496808-13544308 GCF_035594125.1 Scylla paramamosain
TTGAAAGTAGTGGAGGCGCGGCACAGAAGTGTTTCAGAATATAGTCCAGAGGAAGGTGCAAAAGGGTATTTCTTGGTAAGTCCGTCCCCCATTCCCCCCTCAAACCCCATCCCCCCAGTTTTTTTACGTTTACGGCAATGTCACCGAACCTTTTACATAACATGAATTTCGTGCTTGTATGTAACACGAACGTGATGTACAGATTAACCAGAATCTCTCTACTTTCCGGGCGTAGTGTAATGACGGCGTAAAGTGGCTTGATAACGAGGGAACCACCGAGATCTTTCACTAATCACCGCAAATACAACACATATCCATACATTCATTACCTCAACATACCTGCAGACCGTTGGGGACAAGAATCAGGCAGTGTTTCGGCAGGCCCGCTTCATCTTGACCACAAAATAAACGTTTTGAGGGAGCACATAATTCGACACACGCACAACGGACATTGTGACCGCTGCCACTGACTGACTGAGAACAGAAAGGACGCCACTCGTCACTGGAGAGAAGGTAGCCGCGCTGCTTCGGTTCTGTTTCGAAGCCGTTCGGTACTTGACTCTCTCTCTCTCTCTCTCTCTCTCTCTCTCTCTCTCTCTCTCTCTCTCTCTCTCTCTCTCTCTCTCTCATCTATGATTGTCTAAGATCTGAAATTGTATAAGTAAAGAGAATGAAGAGAATCAATGAAAAAAAAATAAGAAAGAAAGGAGAAATCAAGAAAAGTACTTACAGAAACAGACAGTAGGAACACAATGGAGTTTGGAGACAGAATCAGTAAATGACAGGAAGTGGTGTGTATATGTGTGTGTGTGTGTGTATACACGCTTAAAGAGAGAAAATGAGACCACACACACACACACACAAACATCGAGAGAGAGAGAGAGAGAGAGAGAGAGAGAGAGAGAGAGAGAGAGAAACTCACGTATACTGAGAGGAATCGAGGAAAACAATTCGAAACGAATGACAAAAAGTGAAAATGTCAAGAAAGGAAAAAGTAAAAGGGAAAGTGGAAAAAACGAAAGGAACACTGGGAAAGAAGAATACAGATGGTGAATAGGAAAGAGGAAAATGTGAGGGAAAAGGAGAGAAGTGTGAAGTGTACGTAGCTCTGAGAGGAGGCAAGTGTAAAGTGCATGAAAGAAAACGTTGCCTCCTTGCCTCCAACTTCAAGGGTAACATGACAAATCTAAATGTGCCATGACAAGACAGTCTACACTAGACGAGAGAGAGAGAGAGAGAGAGAGAGAGAGAGAGAGAAGGGGGGGGCTTTCTCCTTTTTTTTATCATCTTTTGCGCAGTGTGATTCTTGCTCTCACTGAAACATTTCTTCCAGGGAATTTACTTTCGCTGAATTGTTTAGTTCCTCCCATTTGTTGCAAGTGCTCTCTCGCATTCCTGCTCTTCTCTGCCTGCGAGCACGTTCCCTTCATTCTCCTCTTTGTTCCTTCCTTCCGTAGCTCTTGGTTCGCCTCTATTTCCCCTCTCCTATGTTACCTCCCTCCCCTCGTGTTTCTTTCTACTACTCTGCCTCCCCTTCCTCCCAGCCTCTTCCATCGAGGTCGCTTCTCTTGTATGTTCCCTTCACCACCACCTGTTCCTCTCTCTCTCTCTCTCTCTCTCTCTCTCTCTCTCTCTCTCTCTCTCTCTCTCTCCTAATCGTTTTCCAGGCTTTATTCCCACGCCGTGCTGTCACTCTTCTCCATCTTCTCGGTGGCTCTCAATGCTTCGTCAGATTCTTTCCACACGCTCTTGCTAATTACACGACTCCTCGAGTGACAAAATTGTCGAATGAAAAATGTTCATAACTCTCCTCCTCCTCCTCCTCCTCTTCCTTCGTGTTTGTGACATCTGCTCGTGAGGAGGAAGAAAAAATGACATTCTCGTGCGTTAACTGAGGAATGAGTGTTGGTATGGCGACGCTCCTCCTGCCTAGACCCTCATTGCCGGAGACGTGTGGCGGCTTCCCCATCATATTAAGCGTCACAGCTGTCGTACAGAGGTACAGGGCGGCTCTCCTAAGTGACACGCCGGCCATCAGAAGCCCCCCGCTGCACCCCGTCGTTATGGACCTTCAGTCAGGATGTGGGTAGACGGGTGGTGGACTCCGTTAACCATCAAGACCAGCTGTACAGTGCTCCACCACCACCACCACCTTCGGACTCCCACCAACCACCACTAGTATCACCACCATCACAACACTCCATCTGGTTTCAGTGACTTCTTCCATCATGTCAGCATTACTTCCTTCAGCTGCCCTCGCCTTTAGTTCAGCCAGACACTCCTATCATCAGTTTCGCCCGTAACACCTCACTTTACTACTCCCACCATGGCCCGTATTCTAAAACGCTTTGCTTTCTCACCACAACTATCTCCAAAGGCAGCAGAGATTCGTTGGGTTCTCAAGAATGTTTATCCTGTTAATAGTGTAGAAATTTTGTTAATCTGTCACTAGAACCATAACAACACGCTTAAAAAATCGTGTAAATTAAAGTAGTGAAGGTGCGTCGCAGAAGTGTTTCAAAATATTGTTGTCTCACTTTACAGGTATACATATCCACAGCCAACCATCCACCTCTAATGTCCCCAGTCATTCTTAGCCACCCATCTGTTGCTGGATTCCACCTTTCTATTACCTCTCGGTACTCGTGTCGTCCTCCACAGCACCACCAGTACCACTAATCACTATACTTTTCCCTACATTTTACACCATTATGACCTTCACTTAGTCTTCATTCCAGCACCATCCTACCATCCTCACAGAGCCTGCACAGTCAACTACTACTAGCTTTGTATTTCACTCTTGTCACCTGTGTCCTCCTCCTACACCAACACCACAACACCAAAGCCTCCACCGTTGTTGTACATTGTTATCCAAGTGATTCCCAACCACCATCACCACCACCACCACTTGTACATACCACCAGCTACAACAACTATATGTATTCAGTGCTTCAGTGCTTTGCTCATACTGTATCTAATCTTACTTCAAGTATTCCATATAAATACGCCGTTCAAATGCTACTCGCATAACTAACCACGACATGGAGACCAACAAAAAAAAAAAAAAAAGTTGACTGCCAAATACATGTGTAGTACGAGAGAGAGAGAGAGAGAGAGAGAGACCCTCCTTAGTTTCCCTCTCCCTTTCCCCCTTTCCCATGTGCCCACTAACGGCCCTGTCGATCGCTGTTTATAGGGCAGGGACGGCGGGGTAATTTGGGACGTCCTTGCAAGTAAAGCTGCGATTATTGGATATTATGGTAGGTAACGGAAGCTGAGGAAACAATAACACTAGATTGCCACGTAACGAGCAAGTCTCATTACTGGTGACACGCTGGTTGGAGAAAGAGGAGGGGGTGGGGGAGGGACGGGTAGATAGGTGCGCCTCTCTCTCTCTCTCTCTCTCTCTCTCTCTCTCTCTCTCTCTCTCTCTCTCTCTCTCTCTCTCTCTCTCGTAAATTCTTGCTTTTTTTACTTGTACCGGGGCGTCGCGGTCTGCAAACAGTCTCCCAATACCCGTGAAATGCTCTTGATTAATTTTGAACACTGTGGCGGTCGAGGACTGTCTCATTTTCCTTCAACAGGCGGGAATGCAGCAGCCCCAGACATTACTATGACTGTCAGTTTTCTGTAGTACAGAAAGTTTTCCGTTCGTCTCCAAAGAAAAGTAACAATTCCTATGTAGATGCATGAAACACGGGAGTAATGCTACCTCTTTTTCCGTGTTGAGCTATGCACTACGAGGCCCTCAGCGTTGCTACTGGCAATGCACGGAAGTAAGGAAAGGGTAGAAGAGTGCCGAGAGAGAGAGAGAGAGAGAGAGAGAGAGAGAGAGAGAGAGAGAGAGAGAGAGAGAGAGAGAGAGAGACTTGGTACCACGGACTCAAGTTAGTATGTGATGGATTTGTTGGTGAATGGAAAGTGGGAGGTTCAAAGTTAAAATAAATGGCAAACTGTGCAGCTAATCGAACTGATCTTAAACTACAAGAATCGCCCTCCAAGGAAGAGGCAGGATACTGTCAAAGTCAGGGGAAGAATGTCAGTGACAATGGATGATCTCTTGGACGGCTTCTCGAAAAAAAAAAAAAAAAAAAAGGCTTCTTACTTAGCTATCAGCATTCTTCAGTGGAATATATCGAAGATTTTCATGGATTTTTTCATTGTTCTACTGACAATGACAAGAATTCTGCGTCTTTTAAGAGCGTTTTCATAATTTTAGTGGAAGCAACATAACAAGGATAAACATCTTCATTGAGAAACATGACAATAACAATCGCTATGGCCTTTGGTAATATTCTTAATGAAAGGACAAAGCATTTCAAATTACGGACCCCTATGTGTTTCTGTCTGACACACACACACACACCTCCAAAGCTCATTTCAATCTCTGGCACGCTGGAGGGAGAGCCCCACAAGCTTGTTCCAGTAATTGCCGCCTTAACCCTGGTGTAATCGCCCGGACCTCCTGTATTGCATCTAAATAAATTAATCCTTATCCAAGCCACAGTGACCGATCCGCGGAGCCCAAGCCACCACGGAGTCACGCCCCCACGGCAAGGAGGCTACATGGCCTGGAGTTCTGGAGTCCCAGCTACGTTATCAAGGCCAGCGTGCCTCCCTGGGTTTAATTTGTGGTTTCAAGTATGCAGTCTAGGAGGTCGAGAGGCGCATCTGCCACCTGACCTCTCTCTCTCTCTCTCTCTCTCTCTCTCTGTGTGTGTGTGTGTGTGTATATATATATATATATATATATATATATATATATATATATATATATATATATATATATATATATATATATATATATATATATATATATATATATATATATATATATATATATATATATATATATATATATATATATATATATATATAGTTGGCAGTGTTGCCACTTCAGATGTCATCCTGGGATCTGAATTTTTACTGAAAAAATCTACATATGTTGGGATTTTCGGCATCCTCCCATTAGCTACTTTTCACTCTTTATTCAACCTGACATTATTTTTTTACTTTTTTTTTTTAAATATAAAAATCAAAGTGAAAGCTACGTAACATTGTCAGTTGAGTGTACCAGTTGCACTCAGGTTTCAGAGGAGAGGGTGGTGGGGAGAAGCTGTACACTGAACATGAATGACTAACGCCCAGTTGAAGAAGGCACTGGCCACACTGATCAACGATACACAACTAATGCAACCAGACAACATCGTCTTACTGGAAGAAATGCGAGCTATGCGGGAAGAGATAAAGGAAGTGGCAGGCATGGGGCACCAAGTCAACGAGTTGTCCCAGAAGTTGAGGAGGGATTCACCATAATAGAACAACAGTTATTCCTTGAATCCCTTGACAATAAGGAAAGGCGGCGAAACATGGTAATCACTGAACTAATATAAGGTGCCGACGACATTGGTGCAAGTGATGAAGAGAAAGTGCTAAAAGTGATGCAGGTAACCGAATACCGGGGAGATTTTGATGTCTCTTCGTGGGAAATCAAGTGTCTCGGACAACCAAATCCTACAAAGAAGCGACCAACACTGGTTGTTGCGGAGGACGAGCGTCAGCGCAACGACATCCTATGGAATTCAAGAAATCTTAATTCTATACAAGAACCCCTGTGATCAGTTTACATGAAAAAGGACTTACACCCGGCAGTGAGAGAAGAAATGGCACGACTAACGTTATGAGAAAAAAGAAAAAAAAAAACCTGAAAACACGGGAGTCATTATTGTATGTGACTGGGAAAAACCTGTTTTGTTGTGAGATGGTGACGTAATCGATCTTTTTTTTTTTTTTTGAATGAGCGAAAAGGTGAGGAGTCTGAAATTGTGTTCATGAAATATAGGTGGAATGAAAAAAAAAAACTGCAAGACATATTACATATTACATATGACATATTACAGTTATTAAAATTCCATATTGTGTAGTTGTTGGAAGTAAGAAGCGTATGTCAACTGAGTGTGCCAGGCTAAAATAAAAAAAAAAGGCCCGCATAGAGGTGTGATGATATTAGTGGAATGTGCATTAACACAGTACATAGCCAAAGTCGACATGGAAGATATGACATGGGTAGGATTATCAGTGTGTTCAGGTATCAAGCTTATGGGAGGAGTGTACATACCACCTGAAGATTCGCCATAGTATGACCCATCCCTCTGCGGGGCATTAAAGGCACTGTCAAGAACAATGTAAAATGATCGATGATTTAACGCGCGTGTTGGTTCCTCAAGGTTTACAAATGACTGTGAGGTGTAAGGTCGAGTATAGTAATATGAATGATGTAGTAGTAAACACCCACGGCCGTGTGTTACTAAGAATTTGCGAAAATAACTAGATGTTGGTGGTAAACCATCTGACTCATAACAGACAGACGCTAGGGGGTGAATTATCGTTTAAGTGAAGGATATTTGGTTGTCAGAAATAGAGTTGTGTGTGGTGAAATCCAGCTTCCTCACTGCCATTTAAACACTGGTTTGAATCAAAGCATCAGGCGTTCGGATCACGCACCGCTGTGTGTGTCAGTGGATACCCGCGGTAGAAGGTTTATGACTTCCTCGATGTTAATGAAGCGTGCCGGATGCCTGAGCAAATCCAGGACTCGCGAACACGACGCATTACGGCAGAGCCCCAAATATGAACCAGTGAATTTGACAGCGTATGGTGATGTTGAGTCATTCAAATGATGTATGCACTATGTGCAGTAATACGAGTGTGCTGTGCTCTACGGTGATGGCAGCCTCAACTCTGAGGTGCTCCATCTATTTTTTTTTTTTTTTTATTAATCAATCAATTATTTATTAATTATTTTATTTATCTGAGCTAAGCTCAGAGTAATGCACCAGTTATTCAAAGATGCTCACTCGCCTCTAAAATTTTCTAATGATGGAAGTGTAATATTGTGCCTGAAAACTTTATCTTGCTGCCTGCATACCTTGACAGGCAGGAAGTGGATGATTGCCATGTCAAGGGTGTCTTTTCCACCATGTATAGAAAGTATCTGGCATATTCATCATCAACACTTCACAGAAACTGAATGGGGAATGAAGTGTATCTATCCTCTTTGAGTTCATTGCTGAAATGTTTACTCTAATTGATAAGTATAACGTGAATGAACAGATGTCAATATGACAGAATAATCTCACCCTTTTGTTCAACTTTATTCACCTGAGTATGAAAAAAGGATGAGAGATTGGTGCAATAAATATATCATTAACATTTGTCTCAAGATATAACTGCAGAGAAAATGTTTTTCCTGAAGCCACAAACAACAGTACTATGAAGATTACAGTAAAAGATTATCCTTCCATTAAATTTTTTAAGCTGATCCTGAGCAATGAAAGGAGTTGGCAATGTCTCCTCCTAACAGTGATCAACAGTGCATACTACGAGTACATACAATAAACCCAGACACCTCCTACACTCTTCTGGGTAGCTTAACTCATAGTTTTAGAGAAGTTGAAATATGGTTATCACAAATTCAGCTTTGATGAAATCTAATTCACATTCTTGCATCGATGTTTTATTCTTTTTCAAAATTATGTGTATAAATGTTATACAGACACTATATTAATATATGTATAAAAGTGCCTTGTGGAATTGTTGGCCTGATATAGATAGGTATACAAATGTATTTGAGGATAAATATGAATACTACTAAGTACTGCATTTATGTATATAACAATATAGTATTCTAATACTTTTTGATACAGCAAGTGTGTGTGTGTGCATATATATATATATATATATATATATATATATATATATATATATATATATATATATATATATATATATATATATATATATATATATATATATATATATATATATATATATATATATATATATATATATATATATATATATATATATATATATATATATATATATATACACACACACACACACACACACACACACACACACAGTGGAACCTCAGTTACCAAAGGCCTCCTTTTTTTTCGAACAAATCAGTTTTTTAACAAAATTTTGACCTATATTGCTTCGGTTTTGGTAACATAATTTGGTTCAAGAACAAAGTTACTTGATTCCATATATCAAAAGACATAGTAAAGGTGCCATTTCTTACAAATTTATAGTTTCTATAAATATTTATTTTGTTTTTATATTCTTCGAGGAGAGACAGAGCGTAAGACAGTAATTCAATCTTTGAAATAAGGTAACTGTGATCCTGCTGAAAAGCTTCAATGTAAACAAAGAGTTTTCGGCTTTCAGGGGTTATCCTGAGCCACCTGTGGCTCTCTTGATGACCTCCAACACCATCATTACTGCACAACTGCATTTTTCCAGTAACTTTTCCCAGCAGCAAGATGTCTAAGTGTTATGACTATCTTCATTTTGGCAGTAAGTGGGTTGCTCCTTTCTGTATCCTTCTGTAAGACTTCTCTCACTAGATCAGTGACAAAGATGATACCTGCACTGTCTAAATAGTATCTTCTGATGAATTCTATGGCATTAAGTTCATTCAATAAATCCTTTCTGGATAAATAATTTGTGAGCTATAGATGTTGTGAATCAGCCACCTTGGCTGTATGGGACTCATGGGTGTGCTCTGCGTGTAGCTATGAGGTGATGGACAGACAGTTGCATTGTTGTAGCTTCAGAGGTGCCACTTGGTCAAATTACAAATGGTTAAATCTTATTTTTTGCAAGCTGTGGAATATTACAGTACCTTATAACAAGTCAAATGGTAACAAAAAGCACGTAATTTACTGATAAGCATTACACGGCAACATTATTGCAGTGATTAAAAGTACTCCTGTAAAATGCTACGCGACATCATTGAAGCAAGGGAGGAGAGGGGGGGAAAAGTCTGAATGACCCTGAAAACAGCTGAGTGATGATGCCACATAGCATTTCACAGGAGTACTTTTAATCTCTGCAATAATGTTGTTGTGTAATGCTTATTGGTAAATTACATGCTTTTTAATACCATTTGTCTTGTTATAAGATACTGTAATATTCCACAGCCTTCAAAAAATAAGATTCATTCATAATTTGACCAAGTGGCACCTCCAAGGCTGCGACAATGCAACCGTCTGTCAGTCACCTCATAGCTACATGCGTAGCACATCCGTGAGTCTCATACACTTTCAACTGCTTCGGATGGCGATTTTGGAATGGATTATGGTTGTAAGACAACTACAACACTGTACATAAGGATCTGCCTTGTTGAAGCAATTTTTTTTTTTCACTAGTCTTACTTATGTATGCAACAAACACACAACTTAATGAGGTATTCAGAAATTGAATATCTCAAGATGGACTATAAATGAGTGATTCAGATGGGTGTCAATTTAATTTGCCCTGACTTATTGAGTATAATGAATAACAATGATAGGAAGCATAATTAATATTCAATATCTTACCTTTCAGACACTTGAGTAATTGAAATAGTACTCAAAATTAGCTTGAAACAATTCAAATCCGCTTGACAGATCTACTTATTTTTATGTTTCTTTGAAAGATCAACTACTGCATAAAGGCTCTCCTCTTGAATGTCTTGTTTCTCCTGTCTCACATCCACAGAAGCCCTTGCTGCCCCACCAACCCAGTAGTGATTTTCCTCCTGTGAATAACAACATAATTATATATGTGTGTGTGTGTGTGTGTGTGTGTGTGTGTGTGTGTGTGTGTGTGTGTGTGTGTGTGTGTGTGTGTGTGTGTGTGTGTGTGTGTGTGCATTAGCATTTGTTAAAGTAGGGAATTTAAAAGGCTGTATAAATAAAATAAGAAAACTGATTATTGTGATTACATCTTATTGTGGCAGAGATGTAGATCAATTAGAATGAATAAAAAGTTAAGGTTGTATGAAAAACAATGGCATTGACTGCACAATGTGTGGCTAAAATGTGCAGTGCAAGAGCAAGTGAAAAGACTGTGTGCAGCATTATGTTTCTTCTTGAGTGCCATCACTCATGTTGAAGAGATGGCTAGCTATATTAAAAGTTGTTTATATGGACTATGTATGAATATGATATGTTTGTATGCATGAATGTATAGTATGTGTATCTCAAGACCTATCAATATATCTGTGTACACATAAAATTCAGCAAAGGGACATAATACAATTTTTCCTACCTTTTGATTTTGGGTGAACTCCAGGTTGCTGTACAAGAGTGACTCTGTGGCAACAAGAGATTGGTAAGCAATGCATTACAAAGCATGAAGAGAATTTTACTACTACTGTTTAATCAAAGCCACTAACTTTCTAATATTTAAAAAAATTCTCATACTAATCATGACATATTATCTGGCATAGGACCTGAATTCAGATACTTGAATTTTTGGAAAGCACCAATGAATCTAATATACATGTGTAATTCTGTATGCACAGATAGAAGAATGAATGGCCAAATGATTCCTTTTTTTTTTTTTTTATGTAAGAAGGACACTGGCCAAGGGCAACAAAAATCAATAAAAGAAATGCCCACTGAAATGCCAGTCCCGTAAAAGGGTCAAGGCAGTGGTCAAAAATTGGTGGATAAGTGTCTTGAAACCTCCCTCTTGAAGGAATTCAAGTCATAGGAAGGTGGAAATACAGAAGCAGGCAGGGAGTTCCAGAGTTTACCAGAGAAAGGGATGAATGATTGAGAATACTGGTTAACTCTTGCCATGTGCTTTCTCTGTGTCCATGAATACAATATAAATTCCCTCATTTATTTAGTATTTTCTATGGCTCATCCAAACATCTTCTATTCTTTCAGAATTCTATCCATTTTTCACTACTTCTGCTCTCTGTTACTATTCATGTCCTTTCCATCTTTTAGTGAGTACAAATTATACATTTGTTTATTTATTTTTGTTACTGTCTTTTCACCTTTATTGTATTACATTAATACAATATTGTTTTCATAGGTACTGCTTTAATGCACTGCTCTCATGAAGGAAAGAGCTGGGATTACAACTTTTGGCATCAAAAGGTCATAGATCATACCATTTTCAATCCAAAGTTAGATGTTGTATCTATGTGCATAATGACTTGACCTGCTCTTGTTCCCATGCTTTTGAATCTTCTAAATTTTCCACCATCTGGCTACGACTAGAGTCAATCTCAAACTAAATTTATCTGTGCTGTATGCCTCTCACCAAATTCCTTTGACTACACAAAATTCTACTCAACTTTCAAAGTGGAGCACATTTCTGACTCTCTTCCCTTCTGCAAAGATATCCATTTCTGGAGATTTCAATGTTCACCACCAGCTTTGGCTTTCCTCTTCCTTTACTGACCATCCTGGTGAACTAGCCTTTAACTTTGTTATCCTCCACAACCCAGAGCAACTGGTGCAACACCCTACTCATATTCCTGACCATCTTGGAGATACACCCAACATTCTTGATCTTTTCTTAGCCTCTAATCTTTCTGTTTATTCTGTCACCCTATCTTTTCTGTTAGGCTCCTTCAATTACAACCTCATATCATTATATTGTCCTATCCCTCCAATCCCTCTTCAGGATCTCCCAAAGCAGAGGTGCCTCTGGCATTTTGCCTCTGCTAACTGGGGGACCTAAAGAGGTATTATTCTGATTTTTCTTGTAATGACTATTGCTTCCATGTCAGAGACCCATTTCTGTGTGCTGAGCACATAACAGAGGTGATAGTGTCTGGCATGGAGGCGTACATTCCCCATACTTTCTCTCAACCTAAACCTTCCAAATTGGCTTAACACAGCCTGTTCTCAAGCTATGCATGATAGAGAGGTGGCCCACAAAAGCTACTTAAGCCTTCCATCACCTGAATACCATGCATTTTATTTTTCTACTTGGAATCATGCCAAGTCTTTTGTCCAACTAGCTAAAAATTCCTTCATTAATAGAAAATGTCAAAGTCTTTCAAGATCTAAATCCACTCATGGCTTCTGGCATCTACACAAAACATCTCCAATAACTTTGCTTCTTTTTCTTTCCCTCCTTTATTTCAATCTGATGGCACCACTGCCATCTCATCTATTTCTAAAGCTTAACTCTTTGCTCAAACCTTCGCTAAAAACTCTACTTTGGATGATTCAGGATTTGTTCCTCCTTCTCCTTCACCCCCTGACTACTTCATGCTAGCTATTAAAATCTTTCACAGTGATGTTTTCAATACCCTCCCTGGCCTAGACCCTTGGAAGGCTTATGGACCTGATGAGGTCTCTCCTATTGTTCTCTGAAACTGTGCCTCCACACTTGCACCTTGCCTAGTCAAACTCTTCCAGCTCTGTCTATCAACATCTACCTTTCCCTCTTGCTGGAAGTTTGCTTACATTCTGTTCCTCAAAAGGATGACCGTTCTAATCCCTCAAACTACCATCCTATTGCTCTAATTTCCTATCTCTCTAAAGTTTTTAAATCTATCCTCAACAGGAAGATTCTTGAACATCTATCACTTTACAACCAAATATATGTAAAGGTTGCCCTACTGATTATCTTCTGGCTTCCCTTACCAAGTCTTGATTATCCTCTTTTAGCGGTTTTGATGAAACTTTTGCTCTTGCCTTAGACATGTCAAAAGCATTTGATAAAGTCTGGAACAAAACTTTGATTTAGAAACTGCCCTCCTATGGCTTCTATTCTTCTCTTTGTAACTTAATCTCAAGTTTCCTTTCTGACTGTTCTATTGTTGCTTTGGTAGATAGTCACTGTTCCTTTCTTAAGTCTATTAGCAGTAGTGTTCCACAGGGTTCTGTCTTGTCACCCATTCTCTTCCGATTATTCATCAATGATCTAAACCAAACTTTTTTGCCCTATCCACTCCTGCACTGATGATACCACCCTGCTGATTTCCATTTCTATTCATAAATGTCCAACACTTCAGGAAGTAAATAGTTCATGCAGAGAACCACAGAATGCCTGACTTCTGATCTCTCTAAAATTTCTGACTGGGGCAAAGCAAACTTAGTATTACTCAATGCCTCAAAAACTCAATTCCTCCATTTATCAACTTAATACAATCTTCCAGATAACTATCCCCTTTTCTTCAATGACACTCAACTGTCCCCCTCTTCTACAGTGAACATCCTCTGTCTGTCCTTTACTTATAATCTTAACTGGAAACTTCACATCTCATCTCTAGCTAAAACAGCTTCTATAAAATTAGGTGTTCTGAGTCATCTCTGCCAGTTTTTTCTGCTAAATCTGTACAAGGACCTTATCCCTCCATGTATGGAGTATGCTTCACATGTATGGGGGTTTCACTCACTCAGATCTTTTAGACAGGGTGGAATCAGAAGCTTTTTTTCTTATCAAATCCTTTTCTCTAACTGTATTCAGCATCTCTCTCATCACTGCAATATTGCATCTCTTGCTATCTTCTACCACTATTTTCATACTAACTCTTCTGATCTTGCTAACTGCAAACCTCCCCTGCACCCATGGCCTTGCTGCACACCACCTCTCTAATGCAAGAGTTAACTGGTACTCTGTCATTCATCCTGTTCTCTGATAAACTCAGGAATTCCCTTCCTCCTTCTGTATTTCCTCCCTCCTATTACTTGAACTCTTTAAGAGGGAGGTTTCAACACTCATTCTTTCATTTTTGACAACTGCTTTTGACTCTGGGAATTGGCACCTGAGTGGGCCTTCTTTGCTTGTAATTTTGTTGCCCTTGGCTGGTGCCCCTCCTACATAAAAAAAATAAAGTAAATAAATAAATAAATAAATAAATAAATAAAATAAAATAAAATAAAATAAAATAAAATAATATATATATATATATATATATATATATATATATATATATATATATATATATATATATATATATATATATATATATATATATATATATATATATATATATATATATATATATATATATATATATATATATATATATATATAGACACACACACACACACACACACACACACACACCTCAGGTTATGGACAGGTTCCATATACAGTATGTGTATTCACAATATAACTCTAGTAAATAATGAGACACTGATGTTTGAAATCTGTTATTATGATAAAAATTTAAGCTAATATCTTGACATTCTGGTTTTATGAAGACCAACACTCACCTTCACCATCACTACCATTATACCCATGGGACTTCCAGGCATTTGTTATTATTTCTGGTTCAGAATAAATTGGAACTTGATCAATAATCTGTTGACCTGTAATCACTTGGGTTTTATGATTATTTACAGCAGATGAACTGATGTCCTGACTGGTTGGTGAAGACCAGCAACATCTGGTGGGAACAACTGGTGTACCTGTTGAATGTCCATCTTGGTTGGATAGTGGCAGCTGCTGAAGGCATATCTGTAGAAGAACTCATGATCTAAAAGATGAAGGTGGCAGACATTAAGTGTTAAACCATATAACACTTTGGTTGATATGTAAGCCAGATAGATTTTGATAAAATTATATAATGAATGAGTGTGAATGTGTGAGACTAAGTGATAGAAGTAACAAAAATAGATAGCTAATGGATGATTTAGTGGAAGGATATGGATTTCTCCAATGGTATGAATTACTTGATTTTTTTTAAATTCTCAGCCGATTGCAGTAGAATGTGTTTAAGTTATTTATATGTGAAGCCAATGCCATGCCTTGGAAATGGGCTGAGTGATACAAGATCCATATGGAAATACAGATGAGAATGAAGAAAAATTTGTAAATGTAAAAGAATAGACTGAGACAGTAAGGTGATACTACAGTATAATAATAAAAAAATAAATAATAAATAAAAAATAAAAAATCATACAAGATAAATGAAAGTAGGTAATGAACACATAAGTGAGTTGTAACTGTAGGTACTGTACATGGATGAGCATCAGTGTTCATCATAAGATAAAGAATGAAGTATGCATAAGTAAATTGTGAAGGCATAAAAAACTGACAAAAATATCAGGCATAAGACCCCCATGCACCCTTGGAAAGAAATTAGCAAAAGTTTTGGATTCTATAGGATGGGAGAAAGGAAAGAAGATTCTCACAGAAAGAAAGAGAAGAAAACATGTGGCTAACAGAAATCTTTTCTTACAACAGGTAACAAAAGAAAAAGGGGATAAAAATGTACACACACTCAAAAGAGTATCATTACAGTGGGGTCCAATGGGTTTCACACTGAACAACCCAGTAGTGTCGGAAGGTTTAGTAAGCATGTTTGACAAAGGTTCTGCCTGTGTTTCACGAAGCATTAGTGTGGCAGCTCAAACCCTATTGCTTCATTTATGAATGCCACTCACCGTACCCATCACATGCAAGTATATGAACAAGAGTAGCCTGTTATCAATGAATTTATTCTTGGCGTCAGTTTGTTTTGTGCTGAATGTGTAACAATATTTTTTTTAATGTGTGTACATTGGTGAAAAAAAAAAAAAGTATAAAATGTGAATTCCTAAAGAGGATCACTGGTGCTCCTTATGACATGCAGGTAGAGGGGTTGTTACCAAAAGATAGTCAAGAGTTTAAAAAATTAAAAATGTCATGAAAATATAACCTATATTAGCTTAGCTGGAATCATATATATCACAACTAGATGAGCAAACACACACACACACACACACACACACACACACACACACACACACACACACACACACACACACACACACACACACACTAGCTTTGAGCTCTTTCCATAGGGGAACAGCTGGCTGGGTGACCAGCAGACAACCATAGGTGAATCACACACACACACTCACACACACACATACTTCTTCTTAAGAACATAAGAGTGGCATTTTTATACACTGACAAGGATATGATGAAGATTATTGAGATTATGATATGTCCAAGGTTAGAATACACAACAGTGATTTGGTCACTGAGTCTGAAGAAGGACATTAAAAAGCTGGAGAGGATAGAACAAGCTGTAACCAAAATGGTCCTAGGTTTGAGAGACCTCTCATGAGGAAAGATTGTTAAGACTGAACCTAATGTCCCTGGAGCGGAGGAGAGCAAGTGGGGATTTGATTGCAATGTTTTGATTGATGGAAAGATTGGAGAAAGTTGATAAAGAGAACCTGATAGTGTGGGATGAGCAAACCATGAAGGGGCACAGGAAGATATTGAAGAAAGGCATATGCAAGAAGGACATCATGAAGCACAGTTTTCCAAATAGAACTGTTAAAGTTGGAATGCACTGGACAGAGAAGCAGCTGAAGCAACAACAATACATAATTTCAAGATGGACAGATTTTGGGATAATAGAGATGGGACAACACAAGCATAGCTCCCTTTCCGTATGTCACGACAAGGTAAATACAACTAGATAAATACACATACATTCCATATACATACATTGCCTGTAGGAGTTGGTCTTTGTTTGGTATTGGAGGATATCATCAGCTCTTCAAGGGATTCATAGGTTGCATCACTGCATGGATTGGGATTCCCTGTTCTTGAAGCATACTGGATTGGTGGTGGTGAAAATGTCTGTGACTTTGGTGGTGGTGCCAATGTCTGTGGCTTAGGAAGATGTTTTGTTCTTTCATTTTTTTCTTTCATCACTTTCTTCTTAATGTCAATTAATTGGTTGATACAGTCAGCCTGATTACCAGAAAGGATGTGGTGAGAAAAAGGAGATTCACTTACACTTGACATCAACAGTAGTCATGCATGAATTTAAAGATTGCTATCTGGAATACTACATATCTTTCAGATCCATATTCATATGATGGAATGATAGAACATATAGTGCAGAAACTACTATCCAACTTTATCTAATTAAGAAACATTAGTGTATCAACACTGTAATACAATGTCTCCACATTAATAACATATATATATATATATATATATATATATATATATATATATATATATATATATATATATATATATATATATATATATATATATATATATATATATATATATATATATATATATATATTATTTATTTATTTATTTTTTTTTTTTTTTCTAATCAGATTCTTAACCTAAAATCAAATACTGAAATGTATGATCATTTTCCTTAATTCCAATTCATATTTTACCTCCTCAGTGAGGAAAGTGAAAACACCTTCCCCTAAGGCACTCTTCCTGCCAGCCTCCAAGGAGAAAGTTTCACTTGTCACTGTAAATTTTCGGATATCCTTTAAACTCCATCGCACAATCATTTTGTAAGAAGGGGTGATGAGGGAGATGCTCTCATCTTCCACCACCAGTTTGATGCTCCCACACACGCCCAACCTGGCTTGGGTGGCTTCATCACTCCTCACCAGGAATTCAGACTTCTGAAGGGAAACTGTCATATGGTGGTGTGAGCATTTTCAGAAATCACTTATCTTCATTTTAAGAAATTTCAGCAATGCCACAAAAACTGAAAACATGCAAGTGAAAAGCTTTCATTTACTTTATCAACATAAGTAATCATAAAACATAGAACTGATAAGAGTTCTTAAATTTGCTAGTGTTTTAACTTCTTATACCGCTATTGATACAAATATGAATGTCAAATATTTACATTTCACTGCAGGCGTGAATCAAAATGCAAATTATATATTCCTGGGCAGTGAGGATCCATTGTGCTTTGCTTACAGTCTTGAGAGTATTTATTTGTTTATATCTAATAATAATGCTACGCGTCTTGCCGTTACCAACAGATTCGTAGACTTCATTGACTGCAGTGGAACTAATCTTGTCCTTCAATAAAGTGTGCCTTGGACCCTGTACGCCTTCAAACAATGTCTTCTGGAGAGCCTGAGGAAGCAAAAGTTACTCATTATATTTTAAGTTTGATTCCTGCCATATGCCCATATATACATGAAATTCAAGCTGGTGCACTCTTAAAAGTACTGATATAAGTACACAATGTTGGTACTGTGAACGTGACACAAATCTTTTATTTTATAATGGAAGCATTGAAAAAAAAAATCATTAAATATTTACGTATAATTTTCACTATGCTTTGTTCATTACAAAATCATTTATATCCAGTTATATTATATTGTACGTAAGGGCTTACCTCCACCCATATGTCACATTCACGGGAAGTGCTGACAAAGAACGTGTAATGCTGATTCCTGGTGCTGATCTGCAAAGCAAAAATAACATATGTAAATAACATCTACAAATACAAACATATTACTCAGCATACACTCACGTCACTCACGTATGTCCGTATACCGTTGTCAGTCACGAGCTGGAAGCCACTTAGTGTGCGTATCAAGCAACCGGCAAACAATTACAAGGGGACACTCACCAGGAAAGCATTCCTCATTTCTTTCTCTGGCAATGTAATCCTCTCCACCTTCACCACATCGGAACCCAGCACCATGAAGGTGGGTTGCAGGGACAGCGAATGCTTCTCATTCTCATAGCACTCGAGCCGCGCCACGCCATTATAAGAGGTGGCGACCAGTGTAGCGTAATACTCCTTGCTCTGCGGGAGGAGGATAGGTCGAAGTGTAGTTGTCTTGATCATGATATTGATGATGATGATGTTTAAGATAACTTATACTGTAGAATAACTACTACTGCTACTACTACTACTACTACCACCACCACCACCACCACTACTCAATCAGATCCCAGTCACCCGTATGTAAATTTATGAGGGAGACATTCAAATCGTGGTAGCTATCTTGGAGGAAGGATATAAGGGAGAAATCCTCCCGCATACCACTCTTCAGTGGAGACTGAAGCCATTAGGCGGTTCTGGTGGGCATGCCTCGCCCAAAACATTGTGGAGAGTTGTGCGCAAATCTTCAGTAAAAGTTTTCATTTTTGCCCTAATTCCTCTATGAGTCATGTGATTAGTAATTGTGATTTACCATAAATAATGAAAATAGTACACAGGAGATACTTTGAGAAAAAAAAAAAAAACATAAGATAAGATAAGATCCCTGTTCATCCCGGGCCAAGTCTACTAGGTTGACTGGCGCCATCTGGCACCCACAGTATCACATTGTAAGATAACTCCTTGGGGTTAATGTATACTTAAGACGTAGTATATATGTTAGTATGATACTATGTGATATGCGAATTTTTTCAGCTGCAAGGCTGCAAGATTAATAAACCGATTATTA
The DNA here is from genome assembly GCF_035594125.1 of Scylla paramamosain. NCBI lineage: Eukaryota > Metazoa > Arthropoda > Malacostraca > Decapoda > Portunidae > Scylla > Scylla paramamosain. The sequence goes on from NC_087177.1 coordinate 13,515,792, forward strand.
TTATTATTATTATTATTATTATTATTATTATTATTATTATTATTATTGTTGTTGCTTCTATTATTATCATTATACGTCACTCTTACGTCACGGGAAGAACGGAGCTTGACATTGATATTCAATCAGCACTTCTAACTTTAGGTCACAAGAAAAATGTTTCGTACAACTTTACATCAGCGATATCTATTACAATTATTTATTTATTTTTAGCATGAAAAAAAATAAATAAATAATAAAGTAATATTACAGGGTATCCGTTTCTTGATAGGATCCTGATATCACGGCGTGCCTTTATGCCCGCCGACCACCCATCTATGCGTGCTTGGTGGTGGTGGTGGTGGTCGTTGATTGATCGATTGATTGTTTATTGCCCAGAATAGCATTTTTTTTTTTTTTCACAGAGAAGTAGCATTACATCGGGCACTAGCCCGCTGAGTCGAGGCTCCCTAGCGGACAGAGAAGTGATAAACACATGAATGCAACTTATATAGAGGGTAGGGCAACAATATAAATCATATAGAACAATAGAAAATAAATAATATTATTGCACCATTTTTTAGGAGCTAATATCCTTAAGATAAGATATGTTTGTAATAAGCTTCATAATTCAAATGTATAAAAAATACTAAAACTTTATTACAGATCTCAGTTTTGACCTAGATTATTATATAGGAACTTTTTCATTTTACTTTTGAAAATATTTAAATTATAACTTTTTTTTTTTATATAATCAGGCAATACGTTCCATACTTTAGGACCAACACAGGGTACTGAAAATTTATACAGACTAGTTCTTGCTTGTGGGCAAATGAGATTAAGATGATTTCCTCGGGTACCTTGGCTATGGTGGAATACATTAAATATTATGTTATTAGGATCATTACCATTAACATTTTTATATATGGTCAGCATTATGAAAAATTTCTTTAAGAGGTCGAAAGTTAGTATATTTAAGTCCTTAAACAGTAAGTCGGTGGAATCATATTTACCTTTGAATGCAATGGTTTTTACTGTTTTCTTTTGTGCTACATAGACATCATTCACAACTGCAGGCCAAGTACAGCCCCAGATCGATGAACAGTAAATAAGGTACGGATAACATAATGAATAACATAAGCTGCGTAAGGCTTCAGTTGTAAGATTGTTCCTAATTCTGAATAAAGTTCCACAAGTTTTTGATAAGTTTGAATACACCGACTGTATATGCTTTTTCCAATTTAAATTTTCATCTGTAATAACTCCTCAGAATTTTGTAGAAGAAACACGATTTAGCTCACAACCTCCATAGGAAACTGTTCCGAAATTACTGACAACAGAGCGGCTTTGAAACAATATGAAGTTAGTTTTATTAATGTTTACTGTTGATTTATTTGCGGTTACCCATTTGAATATGTTATGCAATTCTTGATTATGGTGGTGGTGGTGGTGGTGGTGGTGGTATGTGTGTGTGTGTGTGTGTGTGTGTGTGTGTGTGTGTGTGTGTGTGAGAGAGAGAGAGAGAGAGAGAGAGAGAGAGAGAGAGAGAGAGAGAGAGAGAGAGAGAGAGAGACGTAAAATTTATCGTTTGAACCCATTATTTCTGGTCCTATCCTGATTCTTAACCTTGAGAGTTTATAGGCGATGTATGTGAAGACCCATAGTCACAGTCCATACAAAGGCATAAAAGATCCCCGTGTAGTGCTTGCATGGAATCAGCGGTAGATCAGAGCTTATTTCTTTTCTTCCATACTATGGTACTCTCTCTCTCTCTCTCTCTCTCTCTCTCTCTCTCTCTCTCTCTCTCTCTCTCTCTCTCTCTCTCTCTCTCTCTCATCGACAATTTTGGTATAAATGATAACAGCAAATGGAAGCAAGTGGCCCTGCCTGGCTGGAACTTCTTCTTAAAATTAAACTAGTTAAGCAAAGTAGGGGAGGAAGATTAAACACGTACACTAGAAATTCCAGCGTTTATTAGTCACTGGCAAACAGGCGTGAATAGGAAGCGCTCCATTACTTGACCGAGTCACAACTAAGAAGGGAGTATAATGTTATGGTCGGTCAAATAACAAAGCACTTCCGATTCACTATAATTTCATGCACTGGTCTTGAACTGCGTTCCAATTTTAGGCAGGCAGGACGCAGCTTTCCCATTTGTTGTTATCATTCTTATTGAAATAGTCGACGGGCCAGTGTTCGTCTGGAGAACTAGATGCTAGATGTGGCGTTCTCGACAAACGTGTGGTCGTAATGGTGATTTTCCTAGTACAGTATTTCCTTTAAATATATTCTATTCTACTGAGTTTTCTATTAAATCTATCCTAGGTTATAAGCCTTGCTTTTTCTCCTGTGTTTGTCAGCAAGTATTATATTGAAGAGTGGCATTAAAGAGAAATGTCAGCTTTAAGAAAATGGAAATCACGATCAATCAGTTACCTTCTTCAGAGCTCCTTTACGACGGAGGTGGAGCGTCCCTTCATGAAGTCCCATAGTCACGTTGCTGGGTAAGGGTGATTTCTTGCTCAACGTTGACATCGAAATCCTTTCTTGTTCCGAAGATCTGTTGGAGAGTTTAGACCACTTCGCTGCTCCTGCAAAGAACGGAACAAATGTAAGTGCGAGACAGTAAATCTTGGTTAAACCTTATTGAAGGAAATGGTTAAAGAATTCTAGAACCATAATATCTTCGAGAAAATTGGGAAATATCGTTTGTTTCCCAAATGCAGGAAAACTGTCTGAAAAAAGGTTCGTATTTTGAGACACTGCTCTCTCACAAAAATATTTCTCAAAAGCCAAAGGTAATTAATCGAATTATCATAGGTTTTTTTTTCATTGATGGTGCAGAATCCTACTAAACTCTCACTATAATCACGAAACATCCTTGAAATATCGAATAAATTCCCTTACAGGCTGTTAAAATAATCATGACGTCGAAACCTTTGAGAACGTGGTCCACAGGAAACATGGGTATTAATAAAACTCATGAAGAATATATCAGTCAAGGTCACAGTAAAGCTGATAAGTGGATATCACTTATTAGCTTTAAGATCAATATTAGTGATATGGATATCACTTTATTTAGCTGCACTGCAGCCGTCCATTCTATCGCTGAATATGTAGCAAGTTGTCCCTTCCTTTTGCTAACCTCCACGAGATACGAATTGATTAAGGTATTAATTTTTCCACTTTTGTTTCCTCCTATTTTCCTTCCTTTCTTTGAATTTCTCGTCTTTTATTTCTGTTTCACTTTCTAACATTATCTGTATCTTGAAATGGAATAATATTAATAGGACATGAATCGGTAGTACATTCATGACTGATAGATGACTATATAGTTGGGTTCTTATGGGTGTCTTTAACATTGGGGATGTCTCACTATCAAGAGAATTATGAAAACACGCTTAGAAAACCCAATAATTCACAATGTAACACGATTTTTGTCTTTGACAAACAAATGTTATTTTCCAACTTTTTTTTATTGCAAAACAATAGAAAATGTCCATTATCCCTGTCAAACTTTATGGCTTTTAGAATTTTTTTTTTTTTTTTTTTTTTGCCTCAAAACAGCTAAACTTCACCATTTTTCCAGATGTTGTTACAGATAATTTCTTTACTCTTGTCTAGATGAATTGACCACATATGTAGCAGAATGCATCTGGAGAATGATTGCAGCCTCTTGATGCCATTTCACCTTTTGTGATGTGTCTTCTCAGGCAACCAAAGCAAAACTGATTGGTGGTCTGCAAGCCCCTACTTTTATATTGTCAAGCAGTATCCTAGAATATTCGTAGTCTTTCTAGAATGAGTTCCACAATGTCCTCAATCTTTTTTAGAATATTCTTGAACCTACTTTAAATTATTCAGAATCATTTTAGAAAATTTTTCTAGATTATAGAACATTTTTGATACTTTTCCATATTCCTACTGTATTTTAGAAAGTTCTAGAATATTCTGGAAATGTTTACAATGAATAGAACATCCTGGAAGGTTTGAGATTTCTGAAATGTAAGCAAGTTCTTCTAAATATGAGAAATTTCTTGCTAGATCTGGTCAGTTCAAGAATGATCTTATTAAAATTAAAAATCTTTAGAACACTTTATATTCTTTCTTTCATTGTTTCAACTTATTTACAACATTTCAAAAGCAATCAGATAAGCACTTGAAATTTTGCAAATCTTTACCTGACATGAAAATCAGTAATAACCCATATTATAGTGAAATAAGGCAAAAAATGTAAATTCATTGTTCTAACCACAAAAGCAAAATTTTAGGACAAGACAAAAGTGAAATTTTGTTACAGAGTGTAATTTCCATCACATCTCATTGAAATTGTTGAAATAAGACACCGAAACGTTTAAAAATACAGACTCTGATTAGTTAATCTGAACTTAAACAACACAACGCAACACGCACTAGCACGCCTTACTTCATGGGTCGTCAGGAGCGTTGAGTGATTGGGCGCCTTGGCCTCGAATGGAGATGGTACTTCTTTCAAGCTGAACTCACTTTATAGCACAGTTTAGTAAGCTTTAAGAACAACACAGGCACACGTCTTGTTGGTTTCAAATGGTATTCTGATAGTGCGACTGGCGTGTCCGGTGTCGCATCCGTTCCACGATTTCAAGTGACGCAGATGCTACTTGTCACTTTACTCTTTAATAATAACTGTGTGAATTATATGCTGTTCCCTTTGACTACTATGGCTTCAGTCCACGCTTAATAAGGTGGTTAGGCACATGTATATAAGAAGAATAATGGCGAAAAGCCCCACCGATTACTAGGAAAAAATAACGATAGAAATATTCATGTTTACAAATCCACCATCGTTAACAAAGAGCCAGCTACTCATACAATATTCAGCAGCAGGAATTCGAGATCCAGAGCTTGATAGCAGACGAGGGAACATTGCAACAAACAGATGTCAGCTAGGAAAACTCTATCGAGAATACCAGCTCGTACAATTTTGTGGCACCTTGATCAAAGTGACATTGACCATAGATCACATTAGACTTAATCACAAGTACTATATCTAAGGTGTAGTTGCGGGTTGCTTGTATCTGAGCTGTAGTTGTGGGATGTTTGTCTCTACGCTGTAATCACAAGCTAACTATATTAATTTAATTTGGAGTATAAATTACAACTTGTAGCTACATATGAAGCTTGGTATCTTATCTTGAAAATCGATTTTCACTCTTTATAGATATCAGCAGCAAAGTAAAATAAATAAATAAATTTTTCTTTTTGGATATATACAAAATAAATAATAATAATAATAATAATAATAATAATAATAATAATAATAATAATAATAATAATAATAATAATAATAATAATAATAATAATAATAATAATAATAATAATAATAATAATAATATTATTATTATTATTATTATTATTATTTTTTTTTTTTACTTTTATATGCTAGTTTCCTACCGAGGTCTGTGTGTGTGTGTGTGTGTGCGTGTGTGTGTGTGTGAAGTAAAACAAAACAGTCATGCATGGTGGTTTTCGGTATTTTGTATCTTTACCATTATATATATATATATATATATATATATATATATATATATATATATATATATATATATATATATATATATATATATATATATATATATATATATACACTTTAAATAATTATTTCTCATAGGACTTTATTCGTCTGAGGAATTTTGTCCCATTTCATGATACTGTGTTGTTCCTGGATGTTCAGTAGCAGAAATTATTTGAGCAGCTCTAGAACATTAACACCAAAGACAGTGTTCTAGACTACGCAGTGCAGTTCTGGTCCCCACATTACAGGAAAGATATAGGTCTATTAGAATCAGTACAGAGGAGAATGACTAAAAGGATACAGGGGATGAGGAGTATTCCTTACGAGGCGAGGTTGAAGCTGTTAAATTTACATTCTTTAGAGAGACGTAGGTTTAGAGGGGACCTGATAGAAGTCTTTAAGTGGTATAAGGGTTATAACAAGGGAGATGTAAGCAAAATTCTTAGGATCAGCAACCAGGGTAGAACAAGAAATAACGGGTTCAAGCTTGAAAAATTTAGGTTTAGGAAGGAGATAGGAAAAAATTGGTTCTCAAATAGAGTGGTAGATGAGTGGAATGGACTCAGTAATCATGTAGTTAGTGCTAGGACACTAGAGAGCTTTAAGAGAAGATTAGACAAGTTTATGGATGGGGATAGCAGATGGAAATAGGTAGGTGTGTTTCATACAGTGACTGCCACGTGTAAGCCTGGTCGCTTCTTGCAGCTTCCCTTATTTCTTATGTTCTTATGTGTTCAAAAGATACCTGAAATAATGATGAATCAAGAAATCTAATGTGATAGGACATTCTGATGGCACATGCCACTGCCCCTTTCTAAGAATACTGTCACTGTATTTCAGTACCTGTTCCACTCCTGCAGCTCCATGTGGCACTCACACATGGCCCAGACAATGGATACCACCCCGCCAAACTTATATTGCCAGCGTGGTGAGATTAAAGCTTATGTAACAAAATTTCTTTATTAAAATAATAAATATATGGAGATAGAACAACAGAATACAACATAATAACATTACAGTTAATTGGCAAAATACTTAACCACTTTTCATAATTTCTAATATTGCAGTTCTCAAATATCTCAAATATAATCACATTTGCTTAAAAATACATGGCATATACAGGATGTAACGTGTGTTTCTGCAAATACTGAAAGAGGTGAAAGAATGTGTCATTTAAAGTAGAAAATGTTCTATACATATATACATTTTAAGGCTTTGTTTACCTGTCAGAGGAGCTGAAAATGTATGGGACTCATCGGTGTGCTCTGTGTGACAGATGGTTGCAGTCATAGCCTCAGAGGTGCCACTTGGTCAAATTATGAATGGTTTAATCGTATTTTTTGCAAGCTGTGGAATATTACAGTATCTTATAGTAAGACAAATGATATTAAAAAGCATGTAATTTACTGATAAGTATTACACCACAACATTATTGTGATGATTAAATGTACTCCTGTAAAATGCTACGTGACATCATTGAAGCAAAGGAAAAGGGGGGGACCGAGTCCGAGCAACCTTGAAAACACCTGATTGATGATACCACGTAACATTTTACAGGAGTACTTTTAATCACCGCAATGATGTTGTCATGTAATGCTTATCAGTAAATTACATGCTTTTTAATACCATTTATCTTGTTATAAGATACTGTAATATTCTACAGCTTGCAAAAAATAAGATTAAATCATTCATAATTTGACCAAGTGGCACCTCCAAGGCTGCAACAATGCAACCATCTGTCCATCACCTCATAGCTACACACAGAGCACATCTGCGAGTCCCATGCATTTTCAACTTCTCTGACAGGTAAACAAAGCCTTAAAATGCATATGTGTATAGAACATTTTCACCTCTTTCAGTATTTGCAGAAACTCGCATTACACCTTGTGTGTGTGTGTGTGTGTGTGTGTGTGTGTGTATATATATATATATATATATATATATATATATATATATATATATATATATATATATATATATATATATATATATATATATATATATATATATATATATATATATATATATATATATATATATATATATATATATATACACACACACACACACACACACACACACACACACACACACACACACACACACACACACACACAGTGGTGACTCAGAATCTGAACTTAATTTGTTCCAGGAGGCTGCTCAGATTGCAAACAGTTTGGATTCCAAAACTATTTTCCTCTTAACAAGTAATGGAAAAGAATAACCTGTTTCTCAACCACATGAAAACACATTTTCAAGACACTTTTCACTGCAAATACACATAATTAGCATAAGAGAAGCAATGGCAGAACTGTGGGGGTCCATGGTGGGGAACATGCACCCCACCATTTTAAGGCAGTGCCCCCTCCCCACTTGTGTCCCCCCATTTCAGGACAGTGCACCCCTTTGAATAATCCCAGCAAAGCTGCTGTTGATTGGTGGCAGGCGTGTCTAGTACAAATGAATCAAAAGACTGACTGCATTCCACAACAGCTGATGTGTGATCACTTTTCCATGGAGCTACTGCTGAACATTCCCTTGTTAAGCATTGTCTCAAAGAATGCTATCTACAGACAATGCCTTTCCTGAACATTATTACAAAGGAAATGGCTGCAATTTCTTTTAAGGAAGCTTTGGAGGAATCTAGTGTTGTAATCATGTGCTTACACAGTTGTTTTGACTCTTGACAAGAAATCTTGAAATAATGCAAGCAGTTCTACCACTGCAGTTCATTATTCTTAAAGAAGGCATTTATAATTTTATCTTATTACATTATTATGGAAATTGATAAGCCTAGAATATGTTTGCAGTAGAATATAAACAGCAAAAATAAATCTCATTTATTATCTATTGTTACTAATATTAGTGAAATTACTTTCTGTCTTCATACACTTCATGTTTTATAATATATATATATATATATATATATATATATATATATATATATATATATATATATATATATATATATATATATATATATATATATATATATATATATATATATATATATATATATATAATACTATGGAGCCTGCTTGTATGCCCCCTGTTTTTGCACACCTTGTTCTGCCACTGAAGAGAAGATGAGTAAATTACCTGAATATCAAATAAGAATAACAGAAACACCGCATCTGGAATGGTGTGAGTATGTGTGTTTCGTCCTCATACCCATCATGAAACAGTAGAGTGGTGCTGCCACATCTACCTATAACTGTGTGTGTTTTGTCTTAACAAATCCATTGTGAATGCCCAAAGATGATGATAAAAAAAAAATAAATAAAGTAAAATAAATAAATAAAATAAAAAAAATCCAGGCAAAAACCCAAAGTAAACTAACAACAAATTGAATGAATGTTGTGCAAAGATGCCGGTTGAAGAGGTGGGGGAAACCCATGAACAAACTTAAACGCTATGCTGATGTTCAGTTTCTGAATGTCTTCAGGTTTTAGAGTAAAATAAAAAATAAATAAATAAATAAATAATGATAATAATAATAATAATAATAATAATAATAATAATAATAATAATATTAATAATAATAATAATAATAATAATAATAATAATAATAATAATAAATAAATAAATAAATAAAAAATAAATAAAAAAGTTAAGATTACAATTTGTTTGAACATAGGGTGTTTGGATTCCAGGGTCACCACTGTATATGCATAAGTGAGATATGCATACATGGAACAGAAAGACAAAATGTTTAGGATCCCAGCAGCACTGTGTCTTATGAACTGACTGGATGGTGAAGATAATGACGTACAGTATGTATAGAACATTTGGAACTGATTGATATGCCAAGTGTAATATCCTAGTGAGATATGCATACATGGAACAGAAAGACAAAATGTTTAGGATCCCAGCAGTACTGTGTCTTATGAACTGACTGGATGGTGAAGATAATGACGTACAGTATGTATAGAACATTTGGAACTGATTGATATGCCAAGTGTAATATCCTAGTGAGAGGAAATGTATGATGAAACTGAAGTACTTTTTACTTCTCTAATTTGAGTGTGCAAGGATGTGTGAACAGGAGACTCTACTGCTCAATCAGTCCTGTTACAGTATCTCAGCCAGCAGTACTACATATGTGGATATATGCATGTATGAATTTATTTATGCATTATGTATGTATGTACATACATATAGTACAAAATTTACTTGGGTTTTAGATTAGTAAACACCTTGTTGCACCTGAGCTGAAGTGCTAAGTCATATATGAAGTCCTTAATATAACTGTCCTTTTCTGATTTTTTTGCATCAAATACAACTACAATGGTTATTTTTGGATCAACTCTGCACAAGAAGTATGTCGAGCCAATCTGGAAAAGATATGAACAAGATGTGAGAAGGATACACAAAAGAAGTGAACAGATTGATACTTATAAACACAGAAATACATTAGTAGATAAATATATAGACCCTGTAAGGAGATATACAGAGTAATGCAGAAGGCTATTCATGGAATAAGAAACTAGAGTGCCCACACCACCTCTTGGGCAACATGCTGGCAGAAGAGTTGGCAGGAAACACTATCTAAGTACTTTGTAGAGAAGAAGGACAGGAACATTTTACAGCAAAGAAACAAAACAGAAGATACTAAACTGGTACTGTTGCTATTGTTGGAACGTATTGAGGAACAAAAAAATTTTGTAAAAATAATCATATGTTGTCAATACTTTGCTCACCAAAAAGACAATTAAAAAGAAATGAAGTTACATATGATCACATAAAAACAGATCACACTGATTATTTGGTCTAAATCAGGTGGCCATACATTTCAAACACATGTACTAGTGAGACCTGCAAACAGATCCAAATGGATGTATATAAACTTACATGAGAGGTGTCTGTGGGGTAAGCAGAGTGGGCAGTGACAGAAACAAAAGCATGACTGGAGCTTCAATGTAAAATAAGTGAAAATGAATTAATCAAAACAGCACCCTGAGATGAAATTATGATGAAATGGTTACATGTTAGTAAAGTAAACAACCCCAGCAAAATGTGAGGATGGTATTGAATTATGTGAGAGGCATGGTGGTAATACAAGATAAAAAGATATGAGACAAGTTATGCACACTGGTTAGCAGTAATACATGTGAAATTGCAAATTGGTGGATAAAGATCACTAAGTAAGGTATACCATATGTGATGATTTATAAGACACACCTCAGTTTGGGCAGAAAAAAAAAAAAAAAAAAAAAAAAAAACAGGTTTAAGCTCTGAATATGATATGAAGGGTTTCACCTGACATTTGAAGCCCTCTCATATGTATTCAGATCCTTATTAGGTTCCAATATTTTACATTTAAAAACTTTAATATTTGCTAGGACGTACCAACACTGGTTCTTAGACCAATCCTACTGTAAGATGTAAACAAATATGGCATAGGGAGTGACAATGTCAGAGCCCAGAGAGATAATAAAATTTGTACATCACATTTTTTTATCATCATTCTATATATAATTCTAGTTGTAATATTTCATTACATTTTCAAAGCATAAGGATGTGTGAAAATATACCTTATTCTCTATAACATGTAATCAGTACAGACCATCACCACAAGCCACCCTACCTTGTGACACTCTTCACTTATAAAATTTGTTAGATAGTAAGCTATTTTCTAAAAAAGAATAATAGTTTTTCATTAGCTTCCAGTTTTGTTGAACATGTATGCGAGGTAAGAATGCTAAAAGATAGGTGCAATTTCATTTGTATGAAGGTGTGTCTTACCTCAAGGAATAATGGCATCATACTAAGAAATACAATGAATCTTGTGCACGTTGCCAGGTTTGATGTGTAACTGATCCTAAGTTTGTTTTGGTACATGCAATGTAAGCATCATCACTTAATTTCTTCTTGACTGGTGTCATTTTATGTGAATTACTAGCAAGTACGACCTATTATAGAATTGTGTAGAAGCGACCATCACTTTCTTTACATGTGCAAAGATGTTTGGGGTTTGATGTAATGGCCAATGTTGCCACAGACTTACCACTAACTACTGTCCCAAAGATGAACTTGGCCTCATAAGATGCAGGCTCATTTTCTGAGACTCCAAAAAAAAAGAAATGTCATCAATACAGTACGCATAAACTTAATAAGGGTAATCACCTGGCAAATTGTACTGTAGAATAAATAAAATAAATCAATCAATAAATAATGGACAAGGTGCAGGTTCCATGAAACATCTGCTAGCAATATCTGGACAAAATCAGGGTTCTTCAAAGTGCAGGTCAAGACCCTGTTCATTGTTCATTGGCTTGCCACATTGTATATTGATGTGTGCGTGTGTGTGTGTGTGTGTATTTACCTAGTTGTATTGTACAGGGCATGAGCCAAAGCCCATTTTGTCCTGTCTCCATATCCATATTTATCCAGTTTCTCTTTAAACATGTGTACATTGTTTGCCAAAACCACCTCTTCCTTCAAATCATTCCAGATTTCAATAGTTCGATACTGGGAAGCTGTGTTTCTTGATGCCACTCAAACATTCACTCTTCTTTATTTTCTTCCCATGCCCTCCCTTGTATGTCTCTCTCCCTACTCCATTTGTAGTACCAAGTAGTTTCTGTCTATTCTTTCTATACTGTTTACTAATTTGTATATCAGGTCTCCTCTTTCTCTTCTCTCTTGTAGTGTTGGTAATCCCATCTCTTCAAGTCTTTCTTCATAGCTTAAGTCTTTCAATTCAATGTATGTGTGTGTGTGTGTGTGTGTGTGTGTGTGTGTGTGTGTGTGTGTGTGTGTGTGTGTGTATTTGCCTAGTTGTGCTTTATGGGAAAAGAGCTATGCTCGTGCTATCCCATCTCCATATCTTTTAATATCTAACTTAGCCTTGAATCCATGTATACATTCAGCACTTATTATCTCCTCATCCAGACTGTTCCATACATCAGTACTTCTATAAGGGAAACTATACTTTTTGACATCTCTTCTACAAGTACTCCTCTTCAGTCTCTTCCCATGACCTCTAGTGTCCTGTGTATCCCAGACCATTAAGTCGCTTCGGTCCACCTCCTCTACTCCCTCATATGCTTTATATATCGCAATCAAGTCTCCTCTTTCTCTCCTCTTTTCCAATGTTGGTAAATGTAGCCTTTCCAGTCTCTCTTCATATGACAAGTCCCTGATACTTGGTACCATCTTCATAGCTGCTCTCTGAACTCTCTCCAACTTCCTTATATCCTTTTTTTGTATGGCGACCACACTACTGCTGTATATTCTAGTCTAGGTCTTATCAGCAACACGATCATCTTCCTGACCATCTCTTCATCCATATATGCAAAGGCCTGCCTTATTCTTCTCAACAAGTTTTAGGTTTCTTTCTGTAATTTTGCTAATGTGTCTCTCCGGGCTCAGGTTCCCAGTCACTGTAACACCGAGATCCTTTTCCTCTTCTGCTCCACTCAACCTTACACCATTCAACAAATAATTTCCTTTTACTCTTCTTGTACTTTTTCCAAATTCTATTACCATACACTTCTTTAAATTAAATTCCATTTCCCATCTATAACTCCACTCAGATATCTTGTTCAGGTCTTCTTGTAACGTTCCACAGTCCTCTACACTCTCAATTTTCTTCAGCAACTTTGCATCATCCGCAAAAAGGCTCATGTAGCTGTTCACACTCTTTGTCATATCATTTATATAGACTGCAAACATGATTGGTGCAAGTACTGAGCCTTGAGGTACTCCACTTATGACTTCCCTCCATGACGATTTTTTATCTTTTACCACCGTTTTCATTTCTCTGTTTGTCAAGAAATTTTCCATCCATCTCAGCAGGTCCCCCCTTAGCCCACCATTATGCTTCAACTTCCACAAGAATTTCTTCTTCAGGTCTAAATAAACACAATCAGCCCATCCATCTCTTTCTTGTATTATATCCACCACTCTAGAATAAAAACTCAGTAAGTTTGTAACACACGATCTCCCTCTCCTAAATCCAAATTGTTGCTTTATTATCACTTCATTTCCTTCTAGGTACTGCATCCATTTATCCTTCCCCAATCTTTCACACATTTTGCACACCAAACTTGTTAGAGACACAGGTCTATAGTTTAAGGGCTCCTCTTTACTACCACCTTTGTATATTGGCACTATGTTGGCTCTCTTCTATTCAATTGGGACTTTGCTTTCAATTAGGGAGCTTTCAATAATATTATATATTACCCATGTCAACTGCTGACTGCACTCTTTAAGTATCCATCCTGACACTCCATCAGGTCCAGGGCCCTTCCTAACGTCTAGTCCCTCCATCTGTTTCTGGACATCCTCCACATCCCCCACTTGGATTTCCCCCAGACCCATTTCTTCACTCATCTCACTCTCTTTTGAATACTGATTGAAAACTCCTGTTCATTATCTCTGCCAATTCAGCTGGACCCTCACACATTTGACCTTTCACCTTCAATCTGCTTATTCCTTCTATATTTTTCATTTTGCTGTTCACATATCTGAAAGATAGTTTTGGTTCCTCTTTGCATTTGTCCATAACATCTTTCTCATAATTTTTCCTTTCTTCTCTAATAACCCTTACATATTCATTTCTTGTAGTTGTGTAGTTTTGCCATAGCTCCTGTGTATTTTTTCTCCGCCATCTATTGTATGCCGTTTCCCTCTCCTCCCTAGCTATTTCACATCTTCTATTATACCAGTCATTGTTATATCTTCTCTTTGTCTCTACTTTTGGTATATATCTTTTCACTCCTTCTTCATAAATATTGATGAAAGCTTCCCACTTCTTTTGCACATTACTTGCTGTGATAAGTGTGCTCCAGTCTGCTTCACCAAAGTATCTCCTCATTTGTTCAAAATTTGAATTACCATAATTAAATCTTTCACTTTTATAATCTTCACATCTACTTTCCTCTCTTTTTTCTTTAATACAATACCTTATCATGACATGGTTGCTTTTTCCTAGTGGACAACTATAGTTCATGTCTTCTATAATATCTGTTTCTTTTGATAATACCAAAACAAGTCTTGATGGCTCCTCTCCTCCTCTGTATCTAGTGTTTTCCTCAACCCACTGTGTCATAATATTGTTCATTGCCAGTTTCAGAACCTTATCTCCCCCATGAGTCTTCTCCTCCTCTTGTGTTCCACTCCTCCCAATTTATCTCTTTACAATGTGTGTGTGTGTGTGTGTGTGTATTTTACCTAGTTGTGGTTTATGGAAGGGGAGTAATCTCATAGTGTCCTATCTCTATATCTACCTAGTTTGGTCTTAAAAGCATTGACAGTTTTGGCATTTATGACATCTTCACTGAGTTCATTCCATTTATTCACACTTCTGTGAGGAAAACTATACTTCTTAATGTTTCTTCTACAGTTAACTTTCTTCAACTTCTTATTGTGTCCCCTTGTACTATGTGTGTCTAAATTTATAAAACCTTCTTTGTCCATATTTTCCATACCATTTATCATTCTATAGACGTTTATTAAATCTCCTCTCTTTCTCTCTCTCCTATTTTCAAGGGCAGGAATTTCCAACATTCTTAATCTCTCTTCATAGGTCGATTTACTCAACTCCGGAACCATCTTAGTGACTGCTCTTTGTACTCTTTCTAATTTTTTAATATTCCTCTTTGTATGGGGAGATCACACCACTGCCGCATATTCCAATCTCGGTCTTATCATGGAAATCAACAATTTTTTATCATTTCTTTATCCTAATATGAGAATGCCATTCTTACTCTTTTTAACAAATTCATCGTCTCTCCAGTAATTTTATCAATGTGTCTGTCTGGAGTCTAATTTTCAGTATCTGTTACTCCCAAATCCACTTCCTCTTTTGACTTCTTTAACTTCACACCTTCCATTTCATAATGATATTATATTCTTTTCTTACTCTTACAAAACTCCATTACTTTATATTTACTTAAGCTGAATTTCATTTGCCAAGATTTACTCCATCTATTTAACTCATTTAAATAATCTTGCAGTACCATACAGTCACTTAAATTTTCTGCCCTTCTCATCAGCTTGGCATCATCTGCAAATAAGTTCATATAACTATCCATTTCTTTATTTATTTCATTCGCATATATTACAAACATTATTGGGCCCAACACTGACCCCAGTGGAACACCACTAGTTATTTTCAGCTAAGAGGAATTCTGGTCTTGTTTTACTGTTCTCATCTTTCTATCATCCAGATAATCCTCCATCCATTCCAGCAGTCTTCCTCCAATTTTTCCATAATTTTTTATCTTCCACAGCAATCTTTGGTGTGGTACTTTGTCAAATGCCTTCTTCAAGTCTAAGTAGATACCATCCACCCATCTGTCTCTCTCCTGCACAACATCGACTACCCTTGAATAAAACGACAATAAGTTCATGGAGCATGATCTTCCCCCTTCTAAATCCAAATTGACGGTTTACGAAAACTTTATCTCTTTCCAAGTGTTCCATCCATCTTTCTTTTATTGTTCTTTCACATAATTTTCCTACACGAGTCAAGGTCACTGGTCTATAATTTAGTGGATTTTCTTTATTTCCTCCTTTGTATATTGGTGTAATATTTGCTCTCTCCCAATCTTTTGGTACTCTTCCCTGTCATAGTGATGTAATCACTAGACTGTGAATTTTATGAGCCAGTTGTTCTCTACATTCCTTCAATATCCAGTTTGATACTCCATCTGAACCAGTTGCTTTATTTACTTCAAGTTCTTCCATCATCTTAAGTATTTCTTCATAGATGACTGGGACAGTACTTAGTATATTCCTCACCAACTTATCCCTTCCAGCATCAAACTCCCCTTCCACAGTAAATATCAATCTGAAACTATTGTTCATAACCTCCGCCATGTTCTGTGCATCATTATAGATTTTTCCTTCAATTTTCAATCTTGATACACCTTCCTTATTCTTCATCTTCCCATTAATATGTCTAAAGAATAGTTTAGGTTCATTTATACACTTATCTATTATATCTGTTTCATAGTTTCTTCTCTCCATTCTTATTATCTCAATGTACTTGTTTCTAGTATCAATATATTCTTCCCATCTACTCTCCGTTTTCCTCTTCTTCCATCTATTCCAAGCATTTAATTTACGATTTCTAGCCTCTTTGCATTTCATATAGAACCATTCTTTACCCTTACTACATCTTGCTCCTCCTTTAGATACAAATTTCTCCACAGCAGAATTATATAACCTAATAAATTCATCCCATTCTTCTCGAACATCTTCTGCATCTTCAGCAACAAAGTACTTTCTTAATTTTTCAGTCAGCTTTACTGTATATGTAAATCTTTTTACCTTATAATTTTCATTAAATATTACAATTTAATTCTTCAAATTAAATTCCATCAACACATGATCACTTTTATCTAGTGGGCTATCATAGTGTATGGTTTCAATAATTTCCATGTCCTTGGTAAACACTAAATCAAGTTTTGATGGTTTATCTCTTCCACTAAATCTGGTATCACATTTAACCCATTGAGTCATCAAGTTTTCCACTGCCCAGTTCAGTAGCCTATTACTCCATGAGCTCTCACTTCCAGTAGTTGTCAATGTCTCCCAATTTATCTCCTTACATTTAAAATCACCAGCAATAACTACATCACTACTTTCCACCACTATCTTTTCAAGACATTTTAGCACATCTACCAACATCTCTTCTTGCTCTTCTTTTTGCCAATCATTGATCATAGGCGGCACATACACTCCTACATAATCCATTATCCTTCCTTTTCCACTTCTAATAATCACTTGTAGAATTTCAGAATTGTCTTTACTTTTATTACCTTCTCTACTTTGACACATTTTTTAGTCAGAATTGTCACTCCACCTCCTCCCTTGTCACTTCTAATTTTCATCCATAAATCATATTTGTAATCACCAATGTCATGAGTTCCCCATTCATTTTTCCATTTTGTCTCACATAATACAACATCCAGTGCGGTCCTGCTTAACAACTTACTTAATTCCATTTTAGTTGACATTAATCCATTTACATTAGTATAACAAACCTTACTTACTGTTTAATGTACAATTTCTTTATTCTCATATTTCTTACTCTCCAGAAAACTTCTCTTCTGTTCGTTGTTCGTTTTTTTATTTAGCCTCATTTACCAGCTCCTTTTGCTTCAACCTCTCAGTGTCATCCATATCCCTGTTTATCCATACATTCTTATATTATTCATCTCCAGACAACCTCCAAGACCCATTAATTACTTCTGCTTGTACCTGTGTTGAAACCTTATTCTTATGGGTCTCATTTTTTCTTCTTCATATTTTGCAATTCAATGGAACTCTTCCAGTTGCTTTACTACCTGAATGTCTTCACCTGTCACTTTCTTCAGTAACTTGTTCAACATTTCCTTTTCCTCTCTTTGAATTCTGCCTACTATTTTCTCTTCCTTTAAACCAAATACAAATACTTGTTTATATTTTTCTAGTGTCTCTTACAAACTTTTTCTCTTATTTAATAACATTTGCCACTTTTTTGTCTCAGGTTTTGTTTCTCATTTTCTTGTACTATTATCTTCCTTAGCGATTCTTCTTCAAATTTACGTTCATTTAAGCATCTATTTTGCCTCATTTCCATGTCCTTTACACTTGCCTTCATTTCCTCATTTCCTTTCTGAACAGTTTCTACTTTTTCCTTTATTTGTTTCTTTAAACAGTCATTTTCCACCTTTAACTTCTTATTTTTATCTTCCATCTCCATCAACTTTGCCATAAGAATCACCAACTCCTCACCTATCTCCTTCTGGAGTGCCAACAATGTTTTTATTCTCTCCACTAACTTGTCCATCATTTCTTCCATATATAAATTTTTTCTACTTTCCTCACCAGTAAAACCTTCAAAGGACCCCAGTTCTTTTGGGGTGCCACCCTCTGCCATTTTGTCCAAAGTGTAACCAAACTCTCCTAGAGATGGGATAACTATACTCATGTACTGTTTCTTCCCTCCCTATTTATCACTAAGTATTCCTGAGTCTTAATATCATAACTTGTTCCACCATGAGTGATTTGTGCTATTCCTTCCTTCTATATGTAGAGCATTAGGAAACATGTCCTGTCAGCTCCGCCGCTGCTGTGTGTGCGTGTGCATGTGTGTGTGTGTGTGTGTGTGTGTGTGTGTGTGTGTGTGTGTGTGTGTGTGTGTGTGTGTGTGTGTGTGTGTGTGTGTGTGTGTGTGTGTGTGTGTGTGTGTGTGTGTGTGTGTGTGTGTGTGTGTGTGTGTGTGTGTGTGTGTGTGTGTGTGTGTGTGTGTGTGTATATATGCATTACTTTTCATATCAGTGGGAGAAAGATATAGGGTCATGAAGGTAGTATACAAAATTGAACATGGTCATGATGAAAAAAAGTTTGAAGAACAATGGACTAGACAACCATCAGTTCTAGACACTGGCATTAGAATAATTATAACATACAGCAAGTAACTAGCAATTAGTTGTATCCTACTTACAGATGGTTTTAAATTTCTAAAATTGTAAATGTAATGAAATGACTAACCTGCTGGTCAAAGAAGCATACAACTCCATCCAGAAGAGTGAGCTCATTGGCACGGTCATTAATCCTCATCACAATGCTGGGCCATCGGTCCTGAGCCTTATTCTGATAGAAGGCATTGCAGAGATGAGGGCACAGTATTACTCCTAGGTCAATAAGGTATTCTGTGCAGCAGTCAGACAAGAACTTGAAGTAAATTATTTAATAGCACATGATTAGTGACAAGCCAAGATGACCTGTAACTGAATTAAGAGAAAATGTGCAATTCAAGATGCAAATTTATATAAATCCCACTGCTGTTCATTCTTATAAGGGTAGACCTGAACTATGCACTAGTATAAAAAAAAAAGTGGTTGTATAAGGAGTGGCACTTCCATCTTTTTGATCCACAACTACTGATATTCTAACAAACCAACAAACCTACATTTGGGTAAGAGAAGATTGCTGGATAGCTGTCAAGACCCTTTGGAGTTGACACTGACTCTTGTGGGTGATGATAGCCAGCACCCCGGTAATCTTCTACTCCTGCTGCCTCAAACACCAAGCACACACTAACGGCATCACTTTTTCGTTGAAAACTTTGAATTCTGAAAGAAACAAATTTGTCATTAATGTATTAAGCAGAAAACTACTTTATTACTATTCTTTATTACTATTCTTATTACTTTATTACTATTCTTTATTACTAAAGCAAACAAAATAATATGCTACTAGTAATGTCCTCATTTGTGTACTAACAGAAACAGTAAGAAACCGATCTGTAGACAGGATATCTTTAGCCAAGAAAGACTTGAGCCAGGAAAACAAAGCATGGTGCCTAATGTGTCAAGATCATAATGATCATCACATCCCTAGATCAATTTAGAGATCTTTGTACTCCTGCTCACTACACACTAGGCCAAATATATTACATAAATAATTTGAGAGGAAAAAGCAATGGCACCTACTTGGAAACATAGTCACAGGCTTGTCCCTGCCTGGAGATCAATGCTTTCATCTCTGCTGGAGAGCTTTGTGTTGCTAAAGTCTCATGGAAGTATAGAGAAAACTTTGAAACAAAAGCTGCTTTAGCCTGCCACAGCCACTGGTACAATGCAGGAAGTGGAGATGACTTGAGGAAGTTTGAACCAAAACCATATTTTTTTGTCTGAAAGAAAATACCATCTAGAATGTAGCAACCTGATTATGAATATATGCACATTCTCTTTGTGCTTTTATACAAACAATGCATCTGTCAGTTGAAGACTGAAGGAGAAATAGATACACACATGACTAATGTCTATCTACTTATATACCGGAAAGATCCCCCAAACATAGCAACAGAAGATCAATCCAAATTAAATGGTGTCACCACCTGCAAGTTATCATCTGAAGTGACTTTGAAACTGCTGGCAATTATCATGTCTAAAGGTTTGAGCCAATAAATTCAGAGTGGCAACCAAACAACTTTAAGACCTTGCTTTTCCCAGAAAATTAGTCAAGGTTACACTACTAAGTGATGTAAGCATTATTCTTATCTCCTTACAGGGCTATTTCAGAGAGAGAGAGAGAGAGAGAGAGAGAGAGAGAGAGAGAGAGAGAGAGAGAGAGAGAGAGAGAGAGAGAGAGAGAGAGAGAGAGAGAGAGAGAGAGAGAGAGAATGGATGGCATTCAGGGTGCTGAAAAATTAACTAAAGTAAGGCAATTCAGATGTTAAAGAGGATGAAACATGTTTTGGAATAAGCTGGAAAACAGATACCATACACAGAGTGGACATGTGATAGATAATGAGGGTGGTATTTAAAGTGTTCAGCTGCACCCTAAAATAAAAATGTTGTTAACCACAATGTAGCATAAACTCACCTCCTTAGGTTGGATGGCACTGTGCCAGCTGTTCAACTTTGAGTGGGCATCATGAAGGTGAATTAGTGATGGCAAGAACCGCCAATGCTGCATCTCCAATTGACTCCTCAGTAAATGTATCAATATATCACACTCATATCTGAAATATAAATAAAAAAATTCAGTTTTGCTTCACTCATTCTTGTGGGACTTGATGAGTCTTCAGGTGGTACTCATGTGCTTCATGTGAGTCAGTCACATTAGAATGTTAAGACTAAATCAGGGGCAGAAGAATTTAATATCCATTTTAAGTCAAGAATATCTTACTTAAACTGAAGAAGTCCAACTTAATATTGTACACATGCCTCCAGGTATTATAATGGTGAAAAAGATAAAGGATACTGGATTAAGCTTGTAAAATATCTTGAACTGAAAGATAGTGTGCCAATGAGTACGCTGACAGATACATGGGGAAAATACTGTGAAGAAAGACTTAAAAACAGTTTAGCATTATATACAAAAGTTGATTACTTCAACATAGAACTTGGCTTTACAAATGGAGCTGATGACTCACGTGAAGTTTGTTTTGATTGGAGTAAGAATTGGATGGTGAAAGTTTCTGCTGTTCTTTATACCTATTTCTGTTACATTTGTTAAGAGGTCCTCAAAATTCATCATGCGACTCATAGATGCTTCCAGTAGTTTTTCATAACTGAGATTTATGTTAAGGATTCTTACAGATAAAACAAATTATAGTGAGCCAAAGTATACTGAGCTTTCATCCTAATATCCTACATCACCTCAACAAGAAGTTAATTTTGTTCATGTTTTCCACCCTGGGTCTTATAATTCAGTGCCAATTATCTATTCTTCTAACATCATCTTTGGATAAAACAATTAGATACAGAGAGCACAAAGGCACCCATGCATCATGGACATCTGGTAAAGGATACAATGAAATCATCTGCAGCCTCGCCTTGATGAATAGCACCAGATGGGAGCACAGGTGTCGCAGGATGCCATCACAGCCGGGGCTTCCCAGAGTTCCACTGCCTGATGTGGGAGGATTTCCATTGGCTCCCATGCATCTCCTTCTCTCATAACCAAGGTCATTCAGCTCAAGATTCAGAGATTCATAGCTTGCACGGACAGAGCTCTAAAATCATGTAATAAATTAGTATCTTGCATACACACAAGTATACTTCTTATATGGCCAGCTACACTACACCCAAGCTCCTGGTGTGTAGAATGGTCATACATGAGACTAATGCTTTCCACCAGGAGCTGATGGGGATAAGAATGTGAATGATATGTGTATGAGTGTGCGGTGCTTTGTATGGACCACCCAATGTGGAAATGACAGCCTGGTATATAGATAGATGGACAGATAGATATATGTACTTCAGTGGACATTTTTACATTCCTATCTATGTACCAGGCCAATGTATACACACATTTGAGTCATATGTGAATATTCTACTTATTTTTTTTCAAACCACCAATTCAACATTTCCTACTGGCATCAAATTTGGAGTACAAACCTCCTTCCTCAAAAATCCCTTTGCTGTAAGGAATGACAGATTCATGTAGAGCTTTTCGACAGCAGCTAACTGAGCCACACATGAGAGCAGCGAGTGCCACACAGTTGATCCACTAAACCTACTCAAGTCACGTTCCTTTTCCTGTATGTTTTGAAAATGAAACATCTAAAATTAAAAAAAACTATTAAGCAGACAAGCAAAATTTTTTTAGCATTTCAAATCAACATCATATACAATATGAATGTCAGCTCTTTAAAACCTGAAAATTCATGTAAGTAAACAAAATTTTACTTACAGCTTGTTCCTTGGCCTTGTCATAATTGAACTTAGAAAAGTACACCAGAAGTCCCTGGAGGATGCTGTCTTCACTGTCTCCCATTTGCCGTGCTGCTACTGCCATGTCATGAGGTGCTCTGACAGAAAAATGCTACATGTAATATACTGAAACAATATGTAAAAGTGGAATATACTATAAATTATCTATATAGCTACAAACTCAAAGCTATAATTTCATGAAATAGTAGGCCATTTTTATTTATTATACTCTTTCCTTTGAATATCATGAAAATTCCATACTTCCTTCATAATTTTCAGTCTATGCTTCTTAATATGCCTAGGTTGCCTCTTCAAGGGAAATTTTCTCTTTTAGCAGCCCTCCATGAATTTTGCTGAATAAATCTATCAGAAATTAACAAAAACCAGAGTGAAAAAAAACTGCTTGCTGGGGCTGCTGCACCCTCACACTAAGCATTGTAAACAATGTTCTCAAGCTGATGTGAGGAATTTATGGATCAGGTCAATACATTTGTATTTCACTGCATCTATACAGCCTTTAGCAACTCATATGATACAGGCATTCCAGATAACCAGTCATGAGTTTCCCTTGCTGGTTCACCTATTATTTTGCAGTATCAAATTTGCTTCTCACATCACCCTGTCAATGTCTCATCAGTTGCCCCTGAGGAAAGGCAATGTTCCCTATACAACTTTGGGAGTATCCAGTGCTACAGTTAAGAAATTAAAATGTTTAGTTACACTTAGTTTTTCAATGTCCATTAATTCAATATGGTAGTTATGAGACTGTTATGTGGCACTTATGAGATTATTTTGCAGCAATTGGGATATTGTTCTGTGGCAGTTAAGTGAATCTTAAATGGTACATAAAAAGAGTGTATTTTGTCTCCTCTCTTCCCAAAACACCATATTTCTTTAACAACTCAATCACAAAAAATCCACAATCCTGCATGAGGAGAATGATGTACTATTGCTTGATTGGTGACTTGCTGGGCCCTCCTGCTCTGAGAATCTTGGGTTCAGTTCTTGATATGGGGCTTTTCTCCTGAAGCTTAGATTGATTTGAGCTTCCAATTCAATTGCTCAGTATTTCAATGCCCTTAAAGTGTTGTGGTTTCATGCTAGTCTCAGGCAATACAAATGGCAATGCCGTTTAGAGGTGATGTATTACCATAGATCCCAAGTTTTTAGCACTTGTGTTCCTTTGTATTAAACAGCACCCTGGGGATATACAAGATGAGGAGAGAGATAAGGAAAAAAAAACTAAACATATATTTTTTTGCTTTGTATACATATAATTAATGTTGGCATCATGCTCTTTGAATTTGGTCATGTCATGAATATTATGCATATGAGCATACCTGTTTACTGGAGCTGATGGCAATGATTTCTGTAAGCTTCTGAGTGGCACTACTAATGGTGACACAGGGCAGGACACCAACATCACAGCCCTTCCTGGCCAGCACCACTTCCACTCAACCCTTTCATTACATATCTTCATGACAGACGATTCATTCCTAGCCCTGGGATACATTAAAACACTTACCTAGCACTAGTATTGGAGTTACCCATTGCAGCGGCGTGGGGCGCTACATGTGATAGCAAGTGATAATAATTTACCTTATCTACGTACTAACCCTGCCTTCTGGAGTTCAGAGGGGTCACTGCGACACTTCGGGCTGGTCCGGGGAATTGCACTATGTCAAGATAAATAAGTATGGCAACCTAATTAAGTCCCAGCACTGTCTCACCTGAGCGGGGGCGTGACGACTGAGAGAGAGGGAGCCAGAGGGAGGAATCTGCAGAAGGTGGTTGTGTTTACATTCATTTCGTCCCGCTTCCACCTCGGCGCCCGCAGGAAATTTCCGCTCTGATATTTTTCCACTTCATAATGCTTTATTCAATGTAGCAATGTATCAATTCTGCCATACTACCCCATAATTTTTGTTTTTGTTTTAATGTGGTAATATCACTCCTACGCTTCTTGGATAAAGAAAGAACACTAGATTTGTGTAAGAGAAACTCAGTTAAATGTTTTATTGCGTTGCTCTTTGGTCAATACACAGATCTATTTCATGAGCTTACTTACTTGTTACTTTATCATTTTCAGGTGGAATGATATCAGATGAACATATTCCGCTATGACTACTATACGATGGATCTAGTAAGCGTAAAGGAGATGCAGCATCTTGTTAATTAAAAATTTATCTGCTTGTACTGGAAACCCAAGACATGAAGGGCTAACGATAGATGATGTGTCGTGTATGGGTAATAGTGAATGGTAACCAGGTAGGGTAATAAATATAAAATACGCCAAGGAAAACAGATGAAGAAATTACGCACTCTAGAAGTCCTACCGAGTTTCAACGCAATTGTAACCTTCCTGCTGGAGTAAGGCGGAGAGAAGGGTGGGGTGGAGAGTGGAGTGGGCGTGGTTTCAGTTAAAAGACGAAGCCAAGAGTAAAATGTCTACAAGGATGTCTCAAGTCACGTGTAAGTATATGCAATACGGTTTCGAAGGTCGACGTGTGTGTGTGTGTGTGTGTGTTCCGGTGCACCTTCCAGAAAATATATAAAGACCCTACATTAAAAATCACCAATGAGCTTCTGAGTTTGTTTGAATATAAAAATATCTTGCATTTTTTTTTTTACCTTTTTGGTCATAAGAACCTAGTCTTTCTTAATCATGAGCAAAAGTAACAGAAACTGCAAAGTAAAATCATAACATGAGAAATTCTACCCTCTTTTAGTGCAATATGCAAAAAATAAGACTGAAGCAGATTAACTATACGTGGCGGTGTTTTGGCGTAGCCAGCTGAGCATGATAAGTGTCAGGATGTGTCCTTTGCTTCCATCTAGTTTTGCTCGAGGCTAAGGCATCTCCTCGACATGAGTATATCTTACACGAAATTTGGACAAGTGGAAATGTCAACCGAGTCCTCACATGAAAACACTGGACACCTCAAGATAAGAGTGCAGGGGAGGATTTACTGATATCTCTATCCTCAGGGCCGCCCCTTCCTAAACACAGAACACGCGCTGTGCGTAGGGCCTCGTCTTCCATTGGGGGCCACGTTTTGCGCGAGGGGACGCATTTGCGCATATGCGCAATGGATGCACATATGTGCTACCGTGAGGCGCGCGTAAAACACCAAATCAACTCGAGGAAGGAAAGAAAATAGACCTGTAATCTGACCGCGCATGCGTCGCTGCAGTACGTTTGTTACTAGATAATAAAGATTGTCAAGTTAAATGGCATGTTGTTATACGGTCATTTTGTACCTATGATGCATTTAGGATGGGGAGAGATGGGGGGAGGGGGGGTTGTCTCCAAATAAAATTTCGCTTAGGGGCCCAACTTGTCTATCCTAGTGGTGCGAAATACAACGAACATTCTTCTCATTGATCACTTACTCCTTTTCTCTTCGTTTTCTTCTTCTTTCACTTTCTACTGCTGTTAGTCTCATGTTCGTGCGATGGACAGTCAGGGACTTTATTTTGATCTCTATCTGCCATCGCTACAACAGGTGCATCTCTACGTACTGGAGAAAAAAATGACTGTCTATTCATTGATACTTTTATTCAAAATGTATACATCGACTAGTGTCAGGTGTACGCTGCAACAGGCAAGGCTGCTCCAAGGCCATGTACACAAAGGCGACTACGACGGTTGTTCTAAGAATGTTCAGCGACTTTTGCCAAACACAGTTGTCGGGAAAAGAAAGACCGTGTGGATGAAGATGATGCGGCTGCTCTGACACCCAGCTCCAGCCCCTAGCCCCTTCTTCTCAATATGTTGGCAGGTAAACTGATCATCGGATTGCTAAGAACAGTATATGCACATGAAATAAATTAAATGGGTATGGATAAACAATAAATACTAAAGACAAGCCTCTGAACTGGTGTCCTGAAGATTTCAAAGTTTTGTGCACGAACACGAATTATTGGCCATGGAGAGCAGTGTCACCATCAACAACAGGGTAATTTCACAGACACCGCTACATTTTTTTCTCCATCACAGCTTCCTCGAATGTTTCAGGGTTACACAGTATGAAATCCTACCGCTTTGAGGGGACGGAATGTGATATTGTCCTTGTTTTACACTACAGTTCTTCCTCACGTACGGAGACGACGCTGAACAGAGAGAAAAGGCACATTTGCTGGTTATTAGCCTGCACACATCTCGTAATCAATAACAAAGCCGCTATGAATCTGTGCGGAACATCTCAAAAACAGTTTTTTTTTTATCTAATATTCTCCAGAGAAGACAACATACCCACTCACTGAGCACAAGACAGCGCCTGCGGGTTTTTAAGTGCGGGATATATCGCCATCTTTGACCCAAAAACATGATTTTTGTCCCATTTTGAGGTCAAACATTTTCACTTTACAAAATCACTTTATCCTTCGCCCGTGCCTTCACCCTCATTTTCTTCTGTCGCGTCGTCTGAGGGTGGTGGGTCTCCTTCTGCTGCGGGTTCCTCTTCTGCTGGTGGGTCTTCTGCTGGTGGGTCTTCTGCTGGTGGGTCTTCTGCTGGTGGGTCTTCTTCTGGTGGGTCTTCTGCAGGCGGGTCTTCTGCTGGTGGGTCTTCTGCAGGCGGGTCTTCTGCAGGTGGATCTTCTGCAGGTGGATCTTCGGCAGGTGGATCTTCTTCAGGTGGATCTTCTGCAGGTGGATCTTCTGCAGGTGGATCTTCTGCAGGTGGATCTTCTGCTGGAGAGTCTTCTTCTGGTGATGCTTCTTCTGCCTCTGCTTCTGGTTGGTCATCTGCAGGTACCTCATCTGCCGCCTCTTCTTCTGTCGGCTGAGCTTCTTCAGGTGCCTCATCGGCCGCAGGTTCAGCGGGCGGATCCTCATCCGCAGGCTCACCTTCTGCTGCTGGTGAATTGACGTCGTTATTTTCATTTACATTTGCAATTTCTTCAGCTCCATCGCCCTCTTGTCTGGGCGAATCGGCGTTCTTACCTTGAGTAACATCTGCTTCCGTTTCTGTCACTGCAGAGGACTCTCTTACAGCGATGGCCTCTGTGACTTTGGTGTGTCCCTTGGTGGTGGCCCACATGGCCAGGTTCAGGCTCTCGTTGCCGTCGGGCATCGGGATCATGAGGCTCTGGTACATTGCGTTGGCCTGAATGGACACAACCACGAAACTGTTAATGACAGGAGATTGCAGGCAAAAGAAATACGTCTAGATGATCTTATTTCAGATGACAAATCTAAGAAAGAGTCTAATTAAAAGTCAGTACTACAGTGGTTCAGTATTTATACGTCCTTGAGATATGCCATGGAAACACAAAGATATATGTAGTAAATATAATTGTGCATGCACATTAGCAAATCAAAACCCAGGTAAACACTCCTCAACTACTGATGATGTGCCCTAATTGTCGTCAAGTGTTTTACGTCTACTGATAGAAGTCAACACATCCTATAAATCAGGGGTCCCAACCTGGGGTACACGTACCCCCAGTGGTACATTTGCATTCTTCAGGGGGTACATTGTGTCTCAGAGAATAACCAATACTATGTATGCAATGTATGGTGTTGTAATCTGGTGTCAGACTACACAATGTCATGTTTTTTACAATTTCTTCATTTTAGTAAGCAAAACTTTCATCTAAATTATATCAAGAGTAGGGTGAATACCATTTGTCTCTCACTATTATGGAACTAACTGTGGCCGCAATCTGTACTGGGCTAGAAAGGATCAGGTATGAGACGTAATGATCATTATGGATCATTATAAAAAAGACATGTGATAGATCAAAATATATTGTAAATTACTTGAGTTTATTTTATTGATGTTGTCACCTTTAAGATTCCTATGCAGTCTACACATAGGTAC